>NW_007036704.1:46943-135052 GCF_000164805.1 Carlito syrichta
GATTGCCGGAGCCCAGCAGGTTGAGGCTGCGGTGGCCCGGAGTGGCCACTGCACTCCAGTCTGGGCGATAGAGTGAGACTCCAACTCAAAAAAATAAAAAAAAAAGAAAAAGAAACAGACGTTTATTGACCAACAAATTTTGATAGAAAGTAGAATTCTAAAGATCCTTAGCAGAAATGATTAACATATGTGTACAGGAAGGTAGGGGTTAAAAAATGGAATTATTTTTTGGAGGGTGGGCCCCTGAGAGTACAAGCTTCCCCTGCTAGGTAATTGTCCAAGGAACCCATTGGCATCAGTGTACCAGCTAAAGTTGTCATGAGAGGCTGCATTCGGCTTCAGTTAATTTTTTCTGGAGATTCTTTCAACATGTTTGCCCATTTCATGATGGATGATTTAAATATGAGTACACTTGCCCACACCTCGCTGAATGCTCAGCAGTTTTTGACCAAAAACTGCCCACCCTCCTTATTCACCCGAACTCACCCAGCACAACTTTTTTTTTGTTTGTTTCCATGGATAAAAAAAGAAAACATTTTGCTTGCGTTGTGGAAGAGGTGAAACAGAAAACAAGAGATGCACTAAAACACATTAAAATTGATAAGTTCAAAAATTGTTTTGAGCAGTGGAAAAAGCACCTCAATAGATCTTTTGCGTCAAACAGAGTATTTTGAAGGTGATTTTTTTTTCTTTTTTTTTTTTTGAGTTGGAGTCTCTGTCTCCCAGACTGGAGTGCCGTGGCCCTCCTGGCCACTATGGCCTTGACCTGCTGGGCTCCGGCGATCCTTCCGCCTTGGCCTTCCAAGTAACTGGAACTACAGGCGCACACCTCCACACCTGGCTAATTTTTGATTTATTGTCGAAGTGAAGTCTCGCCAAGTTGCCCAGGCGGGTCTCAAACCTGCGGGCTCCGGCAATCCACTCACCTCAGCCTCCAAAAGCACGGGATTACAGGCTGAGCCACCAAACCCAGCTGAAGGTGATTGAAGTTTAAACATGTAAGAATAAATACACACTTTTTAATAATCAGTTCCTGGTTTTTTTAGGTCTCCCCTTGTATTTGTGTATATGATGTGGGGAGAGAGGGCGGGAAGAGGAGAAAAAGGATAAACATCGTAAGACAATATGAAGTCAATGATTCCAGCAGCTTATTTTGCAATTACACCTAGGGCTTTAATATGTTACTAGTAATAAAAGCCATCTTTTCACAAATGCCTCTGTTTCCAGCCAATGGTCTGGGTTTTTTAGTATACATTGTATGGAATTTCTCTACCGTCCAGTACGCAGAGCAATAAAAGTGACCTTTAAAAATTTATATCAGATCATATTATTCTCTGGGCCTAAAACTTTCCAATGAGTCATCATTGTACTTAAAATTCAAACTTCTGATCTTGGCCTATATGACTGCATACCTGCCTATCTCTGTAAACTTATTTCCCCCATTCTCCCTTTCCCTCCCTACATCCCAGCCACACTGACCTCTTTTCTTTTCATCCACCATACCGCTGTCTTTCCTATGGGCCTTTGTATTTCCTGCTTCCACTACTTTGGACACTCCTTCTCCTCCCAGGATTGGTTTCCTGCAAAAAACCAGGAAATATTACAACTCAGAAAAGACCAACCTAAATGGCTCCATGTCTTATTTTCCTTCAGATAGACAGTCTATCCCATTGCCACCTTTTTCCCCAAGAGTAATAAGCACTCTCTAAAATGCTCTATTTTGTTCCATTTATTTATAACCATCTTCCCCTAAAGAACAATATCCAGCTCTAACTATACACACACAGCACTATCCTAACCACTTACATGCTATCCCCCCCATTTAATGATCACAACAAACTACAATGTAGGCATTATCGGTATTCTTTTATTTTTTATTTTTTTGAGTTGGAGTCTCACTCTGTCGCCCAGACTGGAGTGCAGTGGCGGCTCCCGGCCACCGCAGCCTCGACCTGCGGGGCTCCGGCGATCCTTCCGCCTCAGTCTTCGCGTAGCCGGAATTACAGGCATGCGCTACCACGCCCGGCTGATTTTTTGATTTATTGAGATCTCGCTGCCCAGGCGGGTCTCGAACCCGCGGGCTCAGGCAATCCACTCACCTCAGCCTCCCAAGGGCACGGGATTACAGGCTGAGCCACCGAGACCGCAAAAGCATTTCACTTGCCAGTTCTGAAAAGAAATCCCCAGGACACTGTTGATCCATGTAGGGACCAGCAGCTCTAGAAGGGTGTGAGAAGTGCAGACTCTCAGTCTTCACTTTTCAGATAATACATCAAAATCTGCAGTTTAACAAGATCCCCAGGTGACTTTTTTTTATTTTTTATTTTTTGAGTCGGAGTCTCACTGTCACACAGGCTGGAGTGCAGTGACACACTCACCAGCATCGCAGCCTCGACCTGCTGGGCTCAGGCGATCCTTCTGCCTCAGCCTTCCAGGTGGCTGGAAAGAAGGGCGTGTGCCACCATGCCTGGCTAATTTGTTGATTTATTGTAGAGACGAGGTCTCGCCAAGTTGCCCAGGCCGGTCTCCAACCCTTGGGCTCAGGCAATCCTTTCGCCTCTGCTTCCCAAAGTGCTGGATTACAGGCGTGAGTCACAGTGCCCAACTCCCAGGTGCTTCTTCTTATTATTATATTTTTTTTGAGTTGGAGTCTCATTCGGTCGCCCAGACTGGAGTGCAGTGGCCGCTCCTGACCACCGCAGCCTCGACCTGCTGGGCTCCGGCGATCCTTCCGCCTCAGCCTTCCGAGTAGCCGGAATTACAAGCGCGCGCTACCACGCCCGGCTGATTTTTTGATTTATTGTAGAGATGAGGTCTTGCTGCCCAGGCGGGTCTCGAACCCATGGGCTCAGGCAATCCACTCACCTCAGCCTCCCAAAGGTGCGGGATTACAGGCTGAGCCACCGAGCCCGGGTGCTTCTTAAGAACAAAGTTAAAGAAACATTAGTCTCCAGTGCTTCGTTAAACTCTGGTGTGTCCACGTGGCTCTTTGAGCTATGGCCACCATATTTCCTACCTTTGGCTCCCTCCCCTACGTTGGGTTGGAGAATCTCCTCTCTAATTTACTTTCTAAATAATCTATATTTTCCAATATTAAAAAAAAAAAAAAAAAAAAAAAAAGAAGCACTGGTCAAGAACACATCAAGTTTCTAAGTCTCACCTCTAACGTAACTTAATACACACACATCCCTTTACTCAAGTCCAGGCCAATCACACAAAAACAGAGTAGCAGAGAGGTCGAAAGGCTCTCCTTGATTGCTGCTGGCCTGGAAACAAGCCCCAACCCCTCTCACCCCACCTCCTTTTATTGTCCTTCACTAAGGACACCATCGGAAGGAAACTAGTTATTCCTACGCTGGGCAGAGATTTGGAAACTTTGAAAGGAGAAGGGAAGGGGAGAAGTGGGAGGGTGAAAGGGAAAACCGCGCTTCCGGCAACCGTCCCTGCCCACAATAAGCCTCGCCTTCTGCCCTTAAGAAAAATGGCGCCCGGCCTAGACGCGCTTCCGGCCACGGAGCCAAACAAAATACGGGCGGCAAGAAACCGGAAGTATCCTCCCCTTTGCTCCTCCTCCCGCCCCTTTTCTGCGTCTCGCCTCCCCGAGGAGATGAGGCAGCCGGGGGGCTGTGGCAGAGCTGCGGTTGCCGGGTGACAGGTCTGAGCCGAGAGAGCGTGAGTGCCCGCTGCCTCGTTCGGGTCGCTCGGGGTGACCTTCCGGTGGCCAGGGACAGAGCGCGGGGAATACCCCGCGCGGAGCGCTCTGTGACGAGGGGCGCCGCCGCGGGCCCGCGGGGAAGGAGCGGACGACCGGGGTGGCGAACGGGTCCGGCGGCCGGGGCGAGCCCGCGGAGCCTTCCCGGCCGAAGCGCGGAGGTGGGGGTTCGGGCTGGGGCGGCGCGCACGGGCGGCGGCGGCGGCCTCTGGGAAGGCGAGAAAGGGCCTGCCTGGAGGTAGGTGTTCACGCCGGCGGAGTCGGGTCGCTGCTCTCACCCTGCCTTTCCCACGGTTCCCTCGCGGGGTCACTTCTTGACCCCCGGAAGGATCCGCCTTCGTTGTGGCCATTGTGTTCCATTCCACTTACCGGGATTAGACCGTGTGTGGTTGTTTCTCTCGGGTGTCTTTTCCACGGGAAGCCGGCGAAGGTGGGGGAAATGTTTAAACTTATATGCCCTGAAGTTTTTGGCACTTTGCTCGGAAGCGTCATGCCCTGTTTAAACCTTGCCTTCTTCTTTGTTGTGATAAGTTACTTCCTTCTAAACGCCAGTATTGCATTATGGTCTTGGGATGTTATTTCCTCACTCCACATATCCATGTCCACCCACCTAGAGCTCCAGGTTGGAAACTTAACTTAGTTATTATTTTGTGTGAACTTGGCTTCCTCTCACTGACCCGTTTCCCTGATGTACTTAAGAGTCAGCATGCACTCACAACTTAGCCACAGTTTCATTTTCGCCAAAAGGAAATAAAGTAGAAATTGCAACCAAGATTTCCAAGATATTGGCCATTAGGTTTCGCTTATTTTAGTGAACTGTCTTTCAAAAGTAGTCTCTAATTGTCTGATTAAACCACTTTCCCCCAAAAAGCAATTACCTAAAAATACTTTGGCAGTTTTATTTATTCTCTTGGGGAGTTAATGCCTGACACTGGAATCATCAATTTGCGTGTCTGTATCATCCAGTTTAACTTGTGCTTCTCTAACTTTATCTTCTTCCCCTAGTAGCATAATGGCAGAAACTACTTCTCCACTGAAGCACTTTGTGCTGGCTAAGAAGGCAATTACTGCAATCTTTGACCAGTTACTGGAATTTGTTACTGAAGGATCACATTTTGTTGAAGGTTAGTTCCTCCTAAGTTACTACCATTTAAAATATATAAAAGTACTTTATTCTTTCAACTTTAGTTGTTGAATGCATATAGAAGGTATTGTGCTGTGTAATATGAGGACTAACATAATGAATTAAAGCCATTTCTGACCTCCAAAAGAGGAAGATTAAGAGATATTAATAACAACTGAGAAATAACTAAGCACTTTATTCATAACTCATTTAATTCTCTTGTCACCACAAGGCAAGTTTTAATTGTACTCATTTTTTGTTATGTATATATTTTTAATTCTTATTGTGGCCAAATGAATTTATTTATTTATTTATTCATTTTTGAGTCAGGTTCTCATTCTGTCATTCAGGCTGGAATGCAGTGGCATGATCAAAGCTCACCATAGCTGCAATCCTCCTGCCTCAGCCTCCCAAGTAACTGGGACTATAGGTGTTTGCACGATGGCCAGCTAATTTAAAAAACCGGGTATAGTGGCTCATGCCTATAATCCCAGTATGGGAGGCAGAGGCGAGAGGATTGCTTGAGCCCATGGGTTCAAGACCAACCTGGGCAACATGGCAAGACCTCATCTCTACATTAAATCAAAAAATTAGCTGGGCATGATGATGTGCATCTGTAGTTCCAGCTGAAAGGCTGAGGCAGAAGGATCACCAGAACCCAGTAGTTTGAGGCTGTGGTGGCTGGAGTGCTATAGCACTCCAGCCTGGGTCACAGAGCGAGAGTCTGGGGGAAAAAAATTTTTTTTTCAGATACGAGGTCTCACTATGTTGCTCAGGCTGGTCTTCAGCTCTTGGGCGCAAGCAATCTGCCCACCTCCCAGAGTGCTGTAATTATAGGCGTGAGCAATGCACCTGGCCTAATTATATTCCTTTTAAAGGAAATATAATTTGAAGAAACCTTGGCACAGGAAAGCTAAGCGGCTTGCCTGAGGTTGTGTACCTAGACGGTAAATCAGGCAGTTCATATTTAGTTATTATACTTGCTCCTCTTCAACTTAGCAACAAACCAAGAGCTCAAACCTATCTCATTCTCTCAAGTGAGGCTGGGTTTGCAGTGGGAAAAAGCCAACAGTTGTTTTTATTACTGTTCAGAGGTGGCGAGGAATGTCTTATTAGGGAATACTTCTTTGAAGATAGTTTTTTTTTTTTGAGTTGGAGTCTTACTCTGTCGCCCAGACTGGAGTGCAGTGGCCGTTCCCGGCCACTGCAGCCTCAACTTGCTGGGCTCCGGTGATCCTTCCGCCTCAGCCTTCCGAGTAGCTGGTACTACAGGCGCGTGCTACCACACCCGGCTAATTTTTGATTTATTGTAGAGATGAGGTCTCGCTAAGTTTCCCAGGCGGGTCTCGAACCCGCAGGCTCAGGCAATCCACTCACCTCAGCCTAGAATCTTTTTGTACTTTGGAAAGAATTTGAGGGCTGGGCGTGATGGCTCATGCCTGTAATCCCAGCACTTTGGGAGTCTGAGGCTAGAGAATTGCTTGAGTCCCAGGAGTCTGAGACCAGCCTGGGCAACATAGGGAAACCCCTATAAAAAAAATTAACTGGATGTGGCGGTGTGTATGCCTGTTGTCTCAGCTACCTGTGAGGCTAAGGTGGAAGGATTGCATGAACCTAGGAAGTCAAGGCTGTGGTGTCACTGTACTCCAACCTTGGTGACAGAGTGAGACCCCCCCCACTCAAAAAAAAAAAAAAAAAGAGAATTTGAGCAAGCATAGTGCCTTTTGAAAAATATTGTTTTCTAAAAACATTGTTAGGAAGTAAAAATGAAGTTAAATGCAGTAGCTCTTGTGTATTGAGCCTGCTATAGATTGTGCATAATGTTAGAAGCTATTGAAATGGCAGCTTTGGAGTCTTTGTGCATAATGTTAGAAGCTATTGAACTGCCAGCTTTGGAGTCTGAATTCGACTTTACTGGTTCAAGAACCTCAATGAAATAGACAAACAAAGAAGTCAGGATCATAGAAGAACAAAAATAAAATTGAAAACAAAAGTGAGTGTAATGATACTTAAGCCAATCTTTCCATTGTTCACCAAATTGCACAATTTTTTTTTTTTGAGTTGGAGTCTTACTCTGTCACCCAGACTGGAGTACAGTGGCCGCTCCCGACCACCGCAGCCTCAATCTGCTGGGCTCCAGCGATCCTTCTGCCTCAGCCTTCCGGGTAGCTGGAATTACAGGCATGCGCTACCACGCCCGGCTAATTTTTGATTTATTGTAGAGATGAGGTCACGCCAAGTTGCCCAGGCAGGTCTTGAACCCACGGGCTCAGGGAATCCACTCATCTCAGCCTCCCAAGGCATGGGATTACAGGCTGAGCCACCAAGCCCAGCTCAAATTGCACATATTAATGCACTAGAAAAGTTTGATGAAATATTAAAAGCTTAAATTTAGTTAAACATGCAGTGGATAATTTTCAGGTTGCAATGCTTGTCTCTGACTAAGATCATTCAGATAGCCAAATGAGTCTTCATGTCTTTACCTTCAAAAAGAGTTGATAGGATGGGTGTGGTGGCTCACACCTATAATCCTAGCACTTTGGGAAACCAACAGGGAGGATCACTTGAGGCCAGGTGTTTAAGACCAGCCTGGCTAACACAGGGAGACCCTATCTCTTTAAAAAAAAAAAAAAGGTGGTAAGTGGCTGATCTTGAGCCCTGGACTCAGACAATCCTCTAACCTCCACCTCCCAAAGTGCTGGGGTTATAGATATGAACCACCACGCCCAGCAAACATTTCTATTTTGAGTTGGAATCTCACTCTGTCACCCAGGCTGGAGTGCATTGGCATACTCACAACCACTACAGCCTCAGCCCGCTGGACTCAGGTGATCCTTCTGCCTTAGCCTTCCAAGTAACTGGAGAGATGAGCCTCGCCAAGTTGCCCAGGCTGGTCTCAAATCTGTGGGCTCAGGCAATCCTTTCACCTTGGTTTCCCAAAGTACTGGGGTTATAGGCATGAGCTACCATGTCCACCCTAGTGTTAGGTTATCTTTTATTCCCAAAATACAAACAAAGCTGAAAGATTTCCCTACTTATCAAATTCAAGTGTTTCCAGTCATCTCCATCCATGGAGGAGAGATGAGGACTAGAGTGGGCTGTTTACCCTAAACCTAACTGGAGTGGGATACAATCCATAATTCTTTCCCCTCTCTGCCTTTTCATGTTAAATCAACTGTTTCACCCATCCCTGTGGGAAACAAGAGATAAAAGTGATAAGGTAGAAAGATCTTTCCTAGCTTGGAGTTCTTGAGAACCGGATCTTAATTTCTGAGGGGTTCCTCTTTGGACCTCATTCTTTTCAGCTCAAGATGTGAAGATCCAGTCAGGGCAGAATTATAATAGGTGGGTAGTAGTTTCTAGTTTCTCTCTTTAGAGTACATGCTGTCTGGTGTGATGGTTCATGCCTGTAATCCCAGCACTTTGGGGAGGATCTCTTAACCCCAGGAGTTCAAGATTGCAGTGAGCTATGGTAGCACTGCTACACTCCAGCCTGGGTGACAGAGCAAGACCCTATCTCTTAAAAAAAAAAAAAAAAAAAAGAGAAATACTTGCCGGGCATGGTGGCTCACACCTGTATTCCCAGAACTTTGGGAGACAGAGGCAAGAGGACTGGCTGAGCCCAGCATTCGAGATCTGCCTGGGCAACTTGGCAAGACCTCGTCTTCATAATAAATCAAAAAATTATCTGGGAGTGGTGGGGTGCACTTGTAATTCCAGCTACTTGGAAGGCTAAGGTGGCAGGATCTCCTGAACCCAGCAGGTCGAGGCTGCAGTGGCTGTAAGCGTCCCACTGCACTCCAGCCTAGGTGACAGACTCCGATTAAAAAAAAAATGCATTCTTGTCTCAGGTAGTTTGTATTTTTGAGACCTAAATGAATAATGAGTCTCCTTTTGACTGGGCTCTTGCCGTTCTTAATATTTCTGAAATATTTTTGGGTAGGGTTCTTATGACCCATTGCTGTGGAACGTGCATCTTTTACTAAACATTCAGATACTGTGGCATTTTTATTTTTCAAATGGCATGGTAATATAGAGTAAAACCAAAATATATATAATTTTAGATCTTCCGTTGTATAATTAACTTACTGTTCATGTATATCACTTTTCTAATACCATTTCAATTTTGCAGCAACATATAAGAATCCAGAACTTGATCGAGTGGCCACTGAGGATGATCTGGTGGAAATACAGGGATATAAAAACAAGCTTTCTGTCATTGGTGAAGTCCTATCTCGGAGGCACATGAAGGTGGCGTTTTTTGGCAGGTAATCCTTCATCATTTATTGTTTCTAAGGTTAGTTTCCAGAAATCCACTTTGCTGATGTTTCAGCAAGTTATATTTCTCTCTTTCCCCCTAAGCAATTTTTACCCGTGTTGAATGTTAAAGCTGTTAGCATGTAAAAGAATTTGTTCATCTTAATTTTTGGTATAAAATGAAGTGTTATGAAGGTCAATCATATTTTTACATTTTAAGGAGTCTCATCTCTAAGAATTGACTTTTAGCTAGTTAGAAATACAGATAAGTGGAAAGCAAAATTTATGACTTACTCTTTTGTTTTTCATTTTATTCTTTTTGAGTTGGAGTCTTACTCTGTTGCCCAGGCTGGAGCACAGTGGCACACTCACGGCCACCACAGCCTCGACCTGCTGGGCTTAGGTGATCCTTCCACCCCTCCTCAGTCTTCCTAGTAGCTGGAACCACAGGCACGCACCACCAGGCCCAGATAATTTTTGATTTATTGTAGAGATGAGGTCATGCCAAGTTTCCTGGGCTAGTCTCAAACCCCTGGGCTCAGGCAATCCTCCTGCCTCTGCCTCTCAAAAGTGCTGGGATTACAGACATGAGCCACTGTGCCTGGTATGACTTACTCTTTAATGTTACATTGATTGGGTGAAAAGTGTGGATACCAGGATGAAATTACTTTGGTCAGACCTATACAAAATGGGAAAAAAGGCTCGAGAGAGAGAGAGGCTCATGCTTACATGTCTTAGAAAGAACTGTTTCTTTTTTTTTTTTGAGTTGGAGTCTCACTCTGTTGCCCAGACTGGAGTGCAGTGGCCGCTCCTGGTCACCGCAGCCTCGACCTGCTGGGCTCTGGCCATCCTTCTCAGCCTTCCAAGTAGCTGGAACTACAGGCACGCACTACCACACCCAGCTAATTTTTTGATTTATTGTAGAGATGAGGTCTCGCCAAGTTGCCCAGGCGGGTCTTGAACCCGCGGGCTCAGGCAATCCACTCACCTCAGCCTCCCAAAGGCGCGGGATTACAGGCTGAGCCACCCAGCCCAGTTTAAGAACTGTTTGTAATGGCTTTCTAAACATCTTTCCCATCTCCTATTGTAGAGAGGAGGTCTTGCCAAGTTGCCCAGGCTGGTCTCAAACCTGTAGGCTCAGGCTTGGCCTCCCAAAGTGCTGGGATTATAGGCGTGAACCCCCGCCCCCTGCCAGCACACAGTTTATGTAAATCTCATTTGACTAACAAAAGCTCTCCTTACCCTTCCCTCACTGAATGCACTGGGGGCTTGCCATTCTATGCATTTCAGATTATAGTCCCTATTTCTTATTCTTGAGTAACACAGTATATTTAGAGATAATTTTCTCTAGTGTCACTTTTGTAGATTTATAGTTTAGTTTTAGGAAGACAGTTACATCTTCCAGAAGAATTCTCACCGTGATTTCCAGAGGGAGAGCAGGAAGCACCATTACATTAGTGTAACTATCCAAAGATAAGGGATCTCCACCACTGAGGACACATTTGTATAGCAGCCTTTTGTTAACTATCTGTTGGTCATGCACTCTTTGTTAGGCACTAGGAATACAAAGACAGATGACTAACTCCATACAGTTGTTCAAATACCGTGTGCTGTGTACTAATAGAGTCATTTATTTACTAAACTAACTTTGGGGGTCTTATAAACTCTTTCTTGTCCTGAGTCTTTGACATTTTCAATTTTTATGCCTGTAGTTCTTGCCTTGTTCTATGTCTTTTTCCTCACTTCTCAGATCTCATCCTCAGTGTTACTACCTCTGAAGCTTTCCCTGAACACCCCATCTAAAGTATTCGTTCTGTTATTCTCTATTAAATCACCTTTTTATGTCCTTCAAAGCTATACCTTTTAATTGTCTGCTTCTCCTACTTGACCATGTTCTTGGGGCCTTATGCAGAGTCTGGTATGAGGTAGCTCCATAAAAGAGGTCCTGTAGGGTAAGATAGGAAGGAGGAGGCCTCCTGGGAAGGTGATGACTCAACTGTCCTGTCTGAGAAGGAGAAGTGGGTATTAGCTTTGGATGTGAAAAAGGCTCAAAAGTCCATTTATTGCAGAAATCCTCAAATGGAAGGGAGAGAGACCATGGTGTTTTTGGAGTTCTATCAGTAGTTGAATTTAGAGCATTAGGGAACAGTGGCAAAAGAAAGAGATAGAGAGGTCAGTGAAAACCAGATTACGAAGAACCTTGTATATCATGGTCGGGAGTTCTGCATTCTTTTATTTTATAAAATAGTCATGAGAAGATTGGGTGTTAAACCTTAGATTGGGTGTTATAACCTTAGATATAATGGGGAGAATGAATTGAATGAGAACAGAGGGCGGTTGCAGTAATCTGGACATGAAATGACAAGAGCCTAGTTTAGGAACTTACAGAGGAGAGATTGATAAGAGATATGAAAGTTTATTAGAATGACCTGGTAATTAATTATCTCATGAAGGTAAGAGAAGAGTCAAGGATGACTCTTGGTTGACTGAGTGCCATTCACTAAGATGGGTTTGTTGACAGAAAGAAAAGAGTTTGGTTTTGGATAATTTAGATGTGTATCTCTGGTACCTATTAGACATTCAAGTTACCCAAAAGTCAGTTGGGTATATGAGACTGGAATTAGGGCGAATTCTAGGATTTAGGAATCATTACCTTATGTCAATGATTGAGATCATAAGAGTTGATGGGATGATCCATGGGAAGAGTGCAATAAAAAGGGAAAACAGTGATGGGACTGGGGAAAGGAACAGGAACTTTCTATGAGTAGAATGCCATCCAGGTAAAAGGAAAATTGGGAAGGATTGGTATGGTATAAAAGCAAATATATCTGGTCTTTGTCCCATTCCTGTCACAAATTCCAAAACACTTGGAATTTCGAGTGATAGGAGTATCTTTTGTTATTCATAATGAATAACTTTATCACACCTGAGTTCATGCTAATGTAGTGGCTTAGGTTGGGCCTCCTAGATAGCCTCAGAATGGGACCAGTCACCTGAAAGGCCACGTGGTTAGAGGATTAGAGAGCTGAAACTTTCGGCCTCACCCACCAACCTTGTGGAAGGGGATCTTGGGAGATGAAGATTAAGCTTCATAAAAACTCTTAAATAAGATTGATAGGCTTCCAGGTAACTGAACACAGTCATTTGTTAAGTACCTGTACATCATGCCCTCTTTGTTAGGCACTAGGCTTCCAGGTAGTTGAACATAATATGAAGGATGGCACACCCAGAGAGGACATGAATGCTGTTACATTGCTTCATCTGGCTGTCTGTGTCCTTTGTGATGCCCCTTATAATAAATCAGTGAGTGTAAGTACAAGGGGGGGACCCCAAAAAACCCAGAATGTATTTAGAAAAAATTGTGTATTTATCCTTACATGCTTGAATTTCAATCACCTTCAAAATACTCTTCATTTGATGGAATACACCTATCAAGACACCTTTCCACTGCTCTAAACAGTTTTTGAACTTGTTAATTTTGATATCTTTTAGTGCTTCTGCCATTTTTTGTTTCACCTCTTCCACACTGGCTAAACATTATCCTTTGAGGAGTTTTTTCACCCAGTAAAACAAGAAAATGTCACTCAGGGCTAGATCCAGTGAATGGAGTTCAGCTATGGGGTGTTTTGCTGTTTTTGGTAAAAAACAGAAAACTGCTGAACAGTCAGCATGGTGTGGGCAGGTGTGTTGTCATGGTGGAAGAACCAGTCATCTGTTTGCCACAACTCAGGATGTTTCTTCTTTATCACACTCCTTCTCAAGACTTCCAGATAAAAACTTTGGTGGACTGTTTGATCCAGAGGAACAAATTTTGAGTGTACTACAAGGGGCTTAACCTCCAAAAGATAATTTTTGGGGGTCCCCACTTATACAGTGTTTTCCAGGTTTATGAGCCATCCTATCAAATTATCATTATTGAGCCCAAGGGGAGGGTGTTATAGAAATGAATTGAACTATAGGACACCCAATTGATGTTTGCTGGAGAATTGCTTGGTGTGTATGAGAAAATTCCCATACATCTGGTTACAGAGATGTTCTGTGCTGAGTGTGAGAGTAGAGGAGAAACATTTTGTTTTTTCTCCTCGGTTGGTATTTGGCTTTTTTTTCAATCAGTGTTTTGAGAAGGTGGGGTGTCAGGATATCTCAAATGTTGGTATGCATGAGAATCACCCTGGAAGCACTCCCAGAGTCTGATTCTGTAGGTTCACAGTGCACCTGAAGAATCTGCATCATTAATGGGCTCTGGAGATGATTCTCATGAGGTGGAGGTGGCCAAACTACTCTTGAGGATCACTGCAGCAAGGGTGCATGCAGTGATCAGAAGGATTAATTTTAAGGGAAGTGATAGGCGTCTTTTCAGGTTGTGGTATAGGGCAATAGAAACCAATGTTGAGTCAATGAGGACAAGATGGCTCCCTGAAGCATATACCATAAAGTTAGGGTGCTATTTTTGCAGTGAACCAGAAAGCTCTCAAAGACCTCTGGAGTTTGGGTTGATTTATTGGAAAGCAAATCCATAAAGTAGGTATGAGGTGTTGTGTTATTATCACTAGGACTGCATAACAGATCTCCCAAAACTTAGCAACTTAAAAACAGCTCACTGATTCTGTGAGTCAAGAATTCAGACAGGGCACAGTGGGGATGTCTTATTTTGTTCCATGATCTCTGGAGCCTCAACTGAGAAAACATGAAGATTGGGAGTGGCTCAACAACTGAGAACTGGAAGCATCTGGAGTCTTCATTCACATGTCTGGTACCTGGGTTTGAGTCTCAGTGACTCAAAGACGGACTGTCAAACTAGATCATCTGCCTAGATATCTCCATTTAGCTTGACTTTTGTGCAGCACAGCAGACTCAGGGTCATTGGACTTTTGACATGGCAAGGCTCCAAGTGCATGTGTTCCAGAGAACAAGACAGAAGCTGCACTGCCTTTTATGACCTAGTCTTAGACGTCACCCAGTGTTACTTCTAATGTGTATTATTGTTGAAGCAGTCACAAGCCAGCCTAGATATAAGGAGATGGGATATTAGACCCCATCTTATGATGGGAGGAACATTACAGAATTTTGACCTGTGATTTCAGATTACCTCAAAAAGCAAGAAAGGTAGAAAAGTTGAGGAAAGCTTTATGAGAAAGACGGGATTTGGTTTTGTGTATTTTATTTTTTCTGAAATGTACATTTCTAATATTTGTGTAAGCCAAGTTAATAACTTTGTCATGCAGTCTTAAGAAATTTTAACAAAATTTGAATTTTAAAAATGTTGACCTTAGACTCAGTAGAACAAATTTTTACTGTCATGATTTATGTTTTTGTGGTTTTGTATATTCCTCAGGACAAGCAGTGGGAAGAGTTCTGTTATCAATGCAATGCTGTGGGATAAAGTTCTCCCTAGTGGGATTGGCCACACAACCAATTGCTTTCTAAGTGTTGAAGGAACTGATGGAGATAAAGCCTATCTTATGACAGAAGGTTCAGATGAAAAAAAAAGTGTGAAGGTATGATATTTAACCCCTAACAACTGAGTGTACCTGAAACAGTGTCCTTAACTTGTTATTTGTTTATTATTTATTTAGTTAGTTATGGAGTCAGAGTCTCACTCTGTCACCCAGGCCGGAGTGCAGTTGAATGCTTACGACTACTGCAGCTTCCACCTGCTAGGCTCAGGCAATCCTTCTGCCTTTGCCTTCCAAGTAGCTGGAACTGCAGGTGCTTGCCACCATATCCAGCTAATTTTTTGATTTATTGTGGAGACGAGGTCTCGCCAAGTTGTCCAGGCTGGTCTCAAACCCTAGGGCTCAGGCAGTCCTCTCACCTCTGCTTCCCAAAGTGCTGGGATTACAGGCATGAGCCACCACATCTGGCTTAAGTAGCTATTATAAAAAAAATTATAACCTGTCTTTATTGCTGAGGATGGAAGAATTGTTAATATTACTATTCATAACTTTGAGAGCCATCACTAATATTTTTACTTCTCTAAAATTATTCTGCTTTGTAGCTAAATTATTAGAAGAATAAAGCCTGTCTTTAAAATAAAAAGTAAATTAGGATTAAAAGTTTGTCCAATGAGAAGAACTTTTAAGTGTGTTGTTGCTGATTAATCTCAAATTTGTCTTAAAACAACAACAAATAAAACTTTGTTAAGAATTGGACTCTGGAATCTGTTTTTGATATACGTCTATGTTTTTAGAAGCTGTTTTACCTTAGGAGCATTTAGTGAGCATATTCGTGAATGAATGTCATCACTTTGTCAATTAAGGGCCAATGACAGTTCCTTACCTTTCATAAATTTCCTTTTTTTTTTTTTTTGAGTTGGATTCTCACTTTGTCGTCCAGCTGGAGTGCAGTGGCACGCTCATGGCCACCACCTCCTCGACCTGCTGGGCTCAGGCAGTCCTTCTGCCTCAGCCTTCCAAGGAGCTGGAACTATAGGTGTGTGCCATCACGCCTGGCTGATTTTTCTTGATTTATTATAGAGATGAAGTCTGGCCAAGTTGCCTAGGCTGTTCTTGAACCCGTGGATTCAGGCAGTCCTCTCACCTTGGCCTTCCAAAGTGCTGGGGTTATAGGTGTGAGTCACCGCACCCAGCCTATAAGTTTCTTTTCTTTATTTTGAAGACGTGGGGTCATAAACTTCTTAATTCAGTGTCACTAGAGTCCTTCAACCAGGAAAGTAATACAAAGAAAAAGAAATTGGAATGTAAGATCTTGACTCTGAACTGAAAGCAGTTGGTAAAGGTACTTTTGCTCATTGTGGTCACTTTCTTTTCAGTTTAGAGATCTTTTCTATAGTTCAGTACGTAGAAGAACTGTGCTGTTTTAGTTCTTGCTAAGCTGTAGGTGACAGGTGGTTCTTGTTCTGTGAGTTTGCTGTTTGTTTAGAGCAGGCAGTTCAGTCTGTAGTTTACTGTAGAATGAACACGCCCTTCAGGTTAGTTGTGAGGGAAAATGAGGTGCTTATGTAAATTCTTTTGAAACTTTAAACCCATAAAAATAGAGGAATCACTATTATTTTGTAGTTAAGATTTTTACCAAGTCAGAATTCAGGCTACTTGTGACTTTAGAGACCTGAAGGAAAATGCGGGGTGTTATTATAAATAATTCATCTCATTTTTTCTCATCTATGCACTCTACTTCCAGTACTCTTCCTTCATGCTCTTTGTCCCCGTTACTCCCAAATTTAAATTTGTTTACCTCAAGTAGTGGCCTGCTTTATGATATAAATAGACTTTGAGTCTTGCCTGTAATAGTTTACTTAGTAAAAGAAACACAATAACAATAGCTAGTACTTCACTGAGCACTTGCTGTGTACCAGGCCACTATTCTAAACACTTGTAATAACTCACACCTCACCACAATTCTGTCAGGGAGGTGCTTTATTATTTTAATTTATAGGTGAAGCACCGTTTTTTTTCCTTACAAGTTTGCGTATTAAAAAAGTCTATCAAAGCAAGCAAAAGCAAAGAAAAAACCTACTTAACATTTTCACAATGGAAATTCACTTTAGCCCTGATCAGAACTGTTGTGTCCGTTTGAAAAATAGATCTTTCTTTTTAAATTTTGATTAAAAATTACAAAGGAACCCTAGCGATATGTGTGCTGATGATTTCCTTGATTTAGTTACCAATTTGGCTTCACACCCTTTTTGTTGTATATTTAACATACATATGAAATATATTAACACATTAATTTGACAAATGTATTTATTTTTTGAGTTGGAGTTGTACTCTGTTGCCCAGGCTGGAGTGCAGTTGCATGATCATGGCTACCACAGTGTCCGCCTGCTGAACACAGGCGATCCTTCCGCCTCAGCCTTCCAAGTAGCTGGAACTGCAGGCACATGCCATTAATTTATAGTAGAGATGAGTTCTCGCCAAGGTGCCAAATTAGTGTGTCAGAAGTCATCTTGAGAAATAGAAATATATCTTAGTGAATTTAAATGAAAGAAAAGGCACAGTCACTGGTTTCCGGCAGGTTTGCATAAAAAGAGAATTGCTGAGAAAATTCCTTTATTAAAAGATGAATATGTATTGCCTCTGTCTTATTTCTGTGGGGTTTTTAAACCTATTTAATAATGACATTTCCCTTATTACTAAGTAATACACATTCATTTTAGAAGAGTCAGGAAATGCAATAGGCAAAAAGAATAAAGCATATACTTCACAAATGTGGTATCAATTTCAGGAGTTGCCAAGAACTCCATTGGTAGAGTTCTATTTGTTGGACATGTAGAATATTTTCAGCTCTGATTATTTTTGCAAGATGGTCTGAATAAACTTTTGTGGGAACTTTTGTTCTTTTTGCTTGGTGCTTTTAAAAACTCAGGCTTCTCAAGACTGCTCTGATGGTTTTATTTCAAATGACTCAAAATTCTACCTTTTGCACATGTTTTGCTAAAATAAATGTACCAAATGATAGTATTTTTATTTTTATTGAATTACGAGTAGAGTTTTTTTTTCTTTCCCTCCTGCTGTAGACAGTTAATCAACTGGCCCATGCCCTTCATATGGACAAAGACTTGAAGGCTGGCTGTCTTGTACACGTGTTTTGGCCAAAGGCAAAATGTGCCCTCTTGAGAGATGACCTGGTTTTAGTAGACAGGTAAAATTACATGTGGGTTGTATTTTCTCTTGGTGGAGGTTTGTTTATTTTGAGTTGGAGTCTCATTCTGTCACCCAGACTGGAGTACAGTGAGTGGTATGCTCATGGCCATCTCAGCCTTGACCTGCTGAGCTCAGGCAGTCCTTCTGCCTCAACCTTCCAAGTAGCTGGAACTACAGATACGTGCCACTATGCCTGGCTAATTATTTATTTATTTATCGTAGAGACGACGTCTTGCCAAGTTGCCCAGGCTGGTCTTGAATCCCTGGGCTTAGGCAGTCCTCTTGCCTCTGCCTCCCACAGTGTTTGGATTACAGGCACGAGCCACTGCGCCCGACCTGGTGGAAGTTTATTTAATAGTATAATGCTCTTACTTTAGTGTATGGTATATAAAACTTAAAAATACTCAGTTGCTACTTTGCTCTCATTAGATTGTTAAGAACAAATAAAGTGTTTGTTTTGTTTCATAATAGTTCCTGAAAAGCATAAATGCATCCATCTGATTCTATTATAAGAAATTTAAAGAATAACCACTTTTTAAAGATTTCTTTAGAATAATTTTGTAGTTTGGTTAGGTGGTTGGGATTTAGAAAGTATCTAACTAGATTATTTTCATATAAACTAAATAACTTTATCTAGATTACTTTATTTTTTATTTTTATTTTTTTGAGTTGTCATCTTGGCTGGAGTGCAGTGGCATGATCATGGCCCATCACAGCCTTGACGTCTGAACTCAAGCAGTCCTCTTACCTCAGTCTCCTGAAGAGCTGGGACTACAGGCACCGGCACCACGCCCAGCTAATTTTTTTTTTTGTAGAGATGTGAGATCTGACCATATTGCCCAGGCTGGTCTTGAACTCCTGGGCTCAAGTAATCCTCTGGCCTCAGCCTCCCAAAGTGCTGGGATTACAGGTGTGAGCCACCTCACCCGGCCTTGTTGAGCAATATTATCAGCCTAAAAAGTGTTTACGTGATTTTTAAAATTCTTGTTTCCTTTTTTGTTTTCTTCAGTTAAAATTTCAATGTTCTGTGGAAGCCTTTTGTTGTATTTTTATTTTATTTTTTGTCAGAGTCTCACTCTGTCACCCAGGCTGAGGTACAGTCGACCTCTGGGGCTCAGACAATCCTTCTGCCTCGGCCTCCTGAATAGTTGATGCTACAAGCATGCACCACCATTCTTAGCTAATTTTTTGATTTTTTTTGTAGAGACGAGGTCTTGCTCTGTTGTCTGCTGCTTTAGAACTCCTGGGCTCAAGCAGTTCTCTTGTCGTGGCTTCCCAAAGTGCTGGGATCACAGGCATAAGCCACTGTGCCTGGCCTTTTTTTTTTTTTAAGAAGCAGGATCTCACTATGTTGCCCAGGCTTTTCATGATCTCCTGGGCTCAAGTGATCCTCCTGCCTCAGCCTCCTGAGTATCTAGGACTACACGCACATGTCGCCATGCCTGGCCACTTTACTGCAATTTTTGTAGCATAGATGGTATATTAAATTTATATCTACCAGCAAGTGTTATATTTTTTATTATTTGTGCTTCAAGGCGCCTAAATCTCCTCTGAGCTGTAGTGGACACAGCTGATTGCACTTATTTTTTTATTATCTAGCCGAGTTTGTTTTGTTTTTCACCTTTCCAAAGCATAAAGATGAAGACAGTTGTAATATTGACTATGCCAATCACTAGGTTAAGATTTTCTAGGCTTCATACCATTGACCAGTAGAAAATCCTGTCTATTAAAGCCTCAAATGATATAAAAAAAGTTTTTAAAAAAATTATATAACCCAAATGTTCTTTTTAAAAAAATATGTTACAGTTTTTATTTCTCTCTAATTATTAGTCCAGGCACAGATGTCACTACAGAGCTGGATAGCTGGATTGATAAATTTTGCTTAGATGCTGATGTCTTCGTTTTGGTTGCAAATTCTGAATCTACACTAATGAACACGGTAGGATTTAATCTTATTACTGTGTTTGGGTGGTAGGAAATAAAATGGTGTTCATTTTAATTCTGAAACATGAAGGCATTCCAATTATGGGTTAGAAGGAATCTCTAAAATCAGAGGTGACTGAGGGGTTTGTGTTTTCATTGGACTGGAAGTGTCCGTAGAGTGTTCCCTGGCTTTCTGGGGCACTATAGGGCTTGGTGGCTCTAGCTTCTGATTATTTGCCAGTTTTGGGGAAGAGGTGCCAGAATTGTTGGGATGTTTAATTCTCATGAATAACAAAGTATATAGCACTCCTACTTCTGTCACCTGCCATCTGTTGGGCAAGGCTTTTCATATTTTATATTTGTCAACCTTTTCCAGCATTACCTACATAGACTAGACGTTTCAGACTAGATGTTTCAGTGTGTATACTTTAAACTTCTGTCAAACTTAGAAGAATATTTGTCCAGAAAATAGTCTAGAGCCAGATTCATCCCAAATAACCTTTTTAGAATTTAGATATCTAATATCCAAAACTATAACATAATTTTAAAAATTTGTTGTTCACCAAAAGTATATAAATGACTGAGACCATTTATACCCTAAATATAGATAAATATTTGAAGTTTATATTAAAATACTCCATTTCCATTATTTGGGTGTTGGATAGACAGACATCTGAAAAGATTTGATTTTGGTGCTTTTGCTTATACTATTGGCTGCCCTCAATTTGTCTATCTCCCAACTTTTTACCTTTCTTTCTTTTTTAATTTAAAAAAAGTTTTTTATTAGAGATTGGATCTTACTGTGTTTCTCAGGCTGGTTTCCATCTCCTGGCCTCAAAGTGGTCTTCCTACTTTGGCTTCTAAAAGAGCTGGGATTATAGGCCTGAGCCACCATCGTTGGCCTCAACTTTTTATCCTTCAAAAAGCCCTATTACCAGTACTTTCAAGCCCATCTTTATTGCCATTTATTTATAATATTTTCAGCATATACCTTTCTCTATGATTTATTATCATGGGTTGTACAATCATCTTACATTATTACTAATTTACTTAGCTAAGTTTTTTTGATTTGCTGGCTTGAGCTCAAAGCCTAATTCTTAATAAAGATTTGTGGTAGCCTTTTAAGAACATGAACTATTATATACTGCAGTTCCTGTATATAGTAAAGACTGATAAAAATTTGTTAAATTAAATTTCATAAAGGACTCATTGCAGGAGCAGGAAAATCTGCTTGGCCTTTTGGTATGTTGATTTTCTTTTCCTTTTTTTAATTTTGAAGATGTAGGGTACAATTCAGGGTGAGGTACATAAGTGCTCATCGTACAGGTAAAGTTTGATATCCTTATTGATGTTATGTCCCTCCACCTCCCTCCCCTGGCAGTGTCCCACTACTGCCAATTCCTTTCTTAAAGTATTATGATAAATATTCAGAGTTTTCTTTTCTTTTCTTTTTTGAGTTAGAGTCTCACTCCATAGCTGGACTCCAGCGATCCTTCCACCTCAACCTTCCAAATAGCCGGAACTATCACGCCCGGCTAATATTTTTATTTATTGTAGAAGTCTTGCCAAGTTGCCCGGGCTGGTCTCAAACCCGTGGGCTCAGGCAATCCACTCACCTCGGCCTCCCAAAGTGCTGGGATTACAGGCTGAGTCACCAAGCCCGACCTCCTTTTTTTTTTTGAGTCTGGTTCTTGCTCTGTCACCCAGGCTGGAGTGCAGTGGCATGATCAAGACTCACTGAAGCCTCAAACTCCTGGGCTTAGGTTATCCTTCCACCTCAGCCTCCCAAGTAGTTTACAGATATGTGTCACCATGCCTGGCTAACTTTTTTTTTTTTTGTAGACGCAAGGTCTCACTATTTACCCAGGCTGATTCTACACTAGCTCAAGCAGTCCTCCTACCTTGGCCTCCCAAAGTGCTGGGATTATAGGCATGAACCACTACCCTTGGCCTGTTTTTTTCATCTTGAAAAGCTTAACGTGCATAGAGTGTTTTGGGATCTTTTATTAACGGTGTTAATTACTGTTGTGTAAATGGTTCATACTTTTACATTAAAATAAGATGTCAATTGTAAATGAATGCAAAATATATTTTAAAAGTGAACATACTATGGAAGTTTTGATGTTTTTCAGGAAAAACATTTTTTTCACAAGGTGAATGAGCGGCTTTCCAAGCCTAATATTTTCATTCTGAATAATCGTTGGGATGCCTCTGCATCAGAGCCAGAATATATGGAAGATGTAAGTTATTTTTTCTTTAAGTTTTGAAATATATTCATGTGCATTATCTGAGAAAACAGAATAACTTATAGAATAGAACATTAAAGCAGCTATTCTCTTGTAAAAAGAGTATAGTTAGAGAAAACCTGAAGTGTGCACGTCGTAGAGACCAAAGTCTGAATCTATTTTGAGAGAAAATTGTGTTACAAAAGAACTGTCTAATCATTTCAGAGCTTCAAACTTTGGTTTTGTTTTAACTTTTTATTGAAAGGTAATATAATATACATAATAGAAAAGTGCATAAGTCATAATTATCCAGTTCAGTGAATTTTACAATTTAGCCCACCTGTGTCAGATCCAGATCAAAAAGCAGAACATCCCAATACCCAGCAACCCCTTCATGCCTCCTTGCAGCCTCTGTCCCACCTCCCAAGGGTAACCTGTTCACTTACCGTGACTCTTAACACTAATTTTTCTGGTTGTTCAACTGCATGCAATAGAATTGTATAATATCTGCTTTTTTGTGTGTTTTTTCCCCTCAATATTATATTTGTCATATGCATCCATATTGTGCATTGTTATAGTGCATTATCGTTGTATAATATTCCATCCTGTGACTATATAATTGATTTGTTTATTCTATTAGTTATGGATATTTGGGTTAGTTTCCTATTTTTAGTTAATATGAATAAAGCTACTGTGCATATTCTTGTGTATGCCTTTTTGGCGTGCATATGTATTTTTTTTGTTAGGTGTATATCAGTGGTTCTCGGTGTGGTAGTTCGGCAATTCTGATCCTTAGGGGATAATTTGCAATGTCTGAAGTTATTTTTGGTTATCACAGCTAGTGTTGTGTCATACCAGCATTTAGTGGATAGAGGATATAGATGCCGTTATACATTCTATCACACAGAACAGCAGATGAGCTGGTCCAAAACATCAGTAATGAAACTTTTTTAAAAAAAGATTAGAATATCTGGCATTTGGTCTATAAATAATGTTTATGAGTTTGCTTGATACTATTTCTGATTTTAATAAGAATATGACATTATTATAGAAAATGCAAAAAACAAGATAGAACTTGTACTGTCTCATCATGTTAGATTATTTGCTTTCATTCCCTCCTGTCATTGGAATTTTTTTAACATGAAGTTTTATATCCTCGTATTATTTTTGTCTTGTAATCATACTCTTTCAAGTTAGGGTCTCACATAGTCACAGCAGAATTAGAAAATACCACCCATAAACTATTTTTCCACAAATGGTTCAGCATTCCTATTTAGCTTAATTTTCATAAATCTTAAGGTAAAGATACCTTATCACAGCCATAATGCTAAAGGCTAGTACTAAACTGAAACTTCTAAACCTTCATCTTCACTTTGATGCCCAAGTACTAATTTTTTTTTTTTTTGATTTGGAGTCTCACTGTCACCCAGGCTGGTGGCACACTTACAGGTACCACAGCCTTGACCTGCTGGGCACAGGTGATCCTTTTGTTTCAGCATTCCAAGTAGCTGCAACTACAGGCTCACGCCACCATGCTTGGCTAATTTTTTATTTATTGTAGAGACAAGATCTCACCAGGTTGTCCAGGCTGGTCTTGAAGCCCTGGGCTCAAGCAGTCCTCTTGCTTCTGCCTCTCAAAGTGCTGGAATTACAGGCCTGAGCCACTGCACTAAGTGTTAATCTTAAACCCAGCATTGCACTTCTAAATCCCAGTTAATGCATTCTTTCCAATCTTAATTAAGCCTTTTATGTTCTGATTTTACAATAAAAAGTTTTATTATAGCACTTTCTGATTTGGCATTATTAGCTTTATTACAGAAAAATTTGAAAAATATGAAAAGAATAATAAGAAAAAATGCTTACCCCCCCTTTTTTAAAAATTGAGTCTGGGTCTCACTCTCATCCAGGCTGGAGTGCAGTGGCATGATTGTGGCTCACTGTGGTCTCCACCCCCTGGACTGAGGTGACCCTTCTGTCTCAGCCTTCCCAGTAGCTGGGACTACAGGTGCACATCATCGTGCCTGGCTAATTTTTGGGGGTTTTTTTGGTAGAGACAAGGTCTCGCTGTGTTGCCTAAACTGGTCTTGAACTCTTGGGTTCAAGAGATCCTCCCACTTCGGCTTCTTAAAGTGCTGGAATTACAGATGTGAGTCACTGTGCCTGGATTAGGATTATTTTAATACTGTTACTTTTTCTGTAGGTACGCAGACAGCACATGGAAAGATGCTTGCATTTCTTGGTGGAGGAGCTTAAAGTTGTGGATTCTTTAGAAGCAAGGAATCGTATCTTCTTTGTTTCAGCAAAAGAAGTTCTTAGTGCTAGAAAGCACAAAGCACAGGGGATGCCAGAAGGTGGTATGTATTAATTATAGGGTTCCTTTTAATGTAAAAACAGATTACAAAATAAGTGGCATGATGGAAATTGTATCTTGCTATATACTAGGCTTTAAACTTTCTGCCTTATATTACAGGTGGGGCACTTGCTGAAGGATTTCAGACAAGATTACAGGAGTTTCAGAATTTTGAACAAATCTTTGAGGTAGGAATTTTGTGAATATATTGGCTAATACAAAATTCTTGTACTGGTTGGAGAGTGAGTGTAATTTTCTATTTTCATTATCTTTGCCAGTAATCTGTGTTGTTATTTAGTGTAGTTACTGATACAGCAATGAAACACGGAAAGTTTGAATAAAGGAAGGCCCTGCAAAATGGATGATCTGTAAGAACAGAGAATTAAAGATGACAATTTATTTCTTATTCTTTTTTCTCTATGTACATATAGGCAAGAAGCCCCTTTCCAGAATTGCTTGTGTTATGCAATGAATAGAATTACCTGTATTCAGTAATTTGGAGCAAGAGCAGACAGATATAATTGATGTTAGAATGGATAACAGAATAAAATGAAGATTAACCTTTTTTCTTTTGTTCCATACTATTAATAGAAATATAGAGAACATGATTTATGCGTCTGACAACATTTTGTTGCATTTCTTAACTTTGCCACCACTTGTTCATTCTCCACATTCTGTGCCACACATTCTGAACAAATAAGTGAGTACAACAAAATCAAGGTATAGTTCCAGCACTTTAGAAATCTAGTAGGAAGCTACTAAACACGTGAGTGACTGACAGGGAGGGAGGATAACATAGTACATTTGACCGAAAAGTTCTTTAGATGTTAACCTTCTGAATTCTTATTTAGATTTAATAGTCCAGATCATCTTCCCACTTAGGAATGAACACAAAGACTTTATCATTGAAGAAACTGCCATGTATAATCACTCATTCTTATAAGTAGTCATTGCCTTAATAGAGACATGAAATGTTGAATATATGTGGCAGAATTTTTAAAGTTAAAAAAAAAAAAGCTTATAATCTCTCTCCTTTGATTTGATGTGGGAGAAAAAGGTCATTAGACAGATGAAGACAAAGTGGATGAAAGAAAACCCAATACCAGCTATCTTGGTGACATCACTGATTGTTCAGAGGCCCCTGGGTTATCAGTAGATGTCCTCCCAAGCTAAGCTATTGGATATGTAAAGTCCCAGTTACTTAGAGACCATTGTTCATTTTCTTTTTGCTGTCAAAAGAGAATTGATGCTCTCCTTTTTAAAAAAGTTTTTCTTTTTTAGAGTCAGAGTTTTGCTCTTTTGCCCAGGCTGGGGTGTAGTGATGGGATGTGATCATAGCTCATGGCAGCCTCAAACTTCTAGGCTCAAACAGTGTTCCTGCCTCAGCCTCCTCTCCTCACTTTTATCAGTTATTTCAACCATGGGAAAAGTATGTAGGGAGAAGAACTATTCTATTCCTTGTCCATCCATTTTATTTTTCTAAAATCTTATTTTTTTGTGGATGTTTATTGTTGATTATTCTACTAAATTATATGCTGTTCAGATATACATTTATACCTCCTTCATATTGGTTCATGGTATACCTCTTGCTTTCCCAGAATACCTTGAAGAGGTGGGAATGAGAAGAATAAAAAGTGTGCAGTAGCCGGGCTCGGTGGCTCAGCCTGTAATCCCGCGCCTTTGGGAGGCTAAGGTGAGTGGATTGCCTGAGCCCGCGGGTTCGAGACCCGCCTGGGCAGCGAGACCTCATCTCTACAATGAATCAAAAGATCAGCCGGGCGTGGTAGCGCATGCCTGTAATTCTGGCTACTTGGAAGGCTGAGGCGGAAGGATCGCCGGAGCACAGCAAGGCGAGGCTGTGGTGGCCAGGAGCGGCCACTGCACTCCAGTCTGGGCGACAGAGTGAGACTCCAACTCAAAAAAAAAGTATGCAGTAGAGCATTTTTTCCCAAACCTGGTTGATGATCAGAATCACATGAATTGCTTTAGAGACTGCAGGCTCCTGACCTGTCCCAGAGACTGATCTTATGGGGCTGGGGTTAGCCTAGGAATCTGTATACATTCAAAGCTTCCCAAGTGGTTGCAATAATCAGGCAGGGTTAGGTGCTATTTTTTTTTTCAGTATTTCAGAGAAAACTTGGCAGTTCATTTTTATTGTAATAGTTCATGTAAGTAGCTTTTGCCACACTGCTTTCCACAGAGGTTGCACTATCTGATTATCAAATATTCTCACTCATATAGTGGACCTTGAACATCTACCATAATACTATAAAAAAAGGACTGACAGTGGTGGGAAACTATGGGGGGGGGGTAGGGAGGTGGGACTAACGGCAGTCAGTATCTGTCTGAGGATGGGGACATACCCCTTATTAACAAGGGTGCCTGAACAATGCACATTTTTATACCTAACCCTTAACTGTACCCCACAATTTTATTAAAAAAAAATCCTCTCTAAAAAAAAAAAAAAGTAGCTTTTGCATAAAGTCATGGAGAATGTAAGTTTTAGAGTTTGGAAATTTTATTTAAATAAAACTAAAATATCTAAAATGAGAATCAGTTAAAAATTACTTGAATTTATTTTAAAAAATAATCAGCTGGGTAAAAAAATATTATGTCTGTGCTTTAGCCCAGGAGTTAGAGACTAACCTGGACAACTTAGCAAGACCTAGTTTCTACAAAAAATAAAAAAATTAGATGGGCATGGAGGTGTGCATCTGTAGTCCCAGCTACTCCTGGGTCTGAGGCAGAAGGATTGCCTGAGCCCAGGAAGTCGAGGTTGTAAGGAGCTGTGATCATGCCACTGCATTGCAGCCTGGGTGACAGAGTGAGACCCTGATTTAAAAAAAAAAAAGATAAAAATTTAAAAAGTATAAATTTATGTCTGATTGGGTATGGTGGCTCATGCCTGTAAATCCCAGCATTCTGGAAAACCAAGGTGAGAGGATTGCCTGAGCACAGGGGTTTGAGACTACTGGGCAACTTGGCAAGACCTCATCTCTACAATAAATCAAAAAATTATCCAGGTGTGGTAGTGCACACTTGTAGCTCCAGCTACTTGGAAGGCTGAGGTGGAAGGATCGCTGGAGTCCAGCAGGTCGAGGCTGCGGGGGCCGGGAGCGGCCACTGCACTCCAGTCTGGGCGACAGAGTGAGAACTCCCACTCAAAAAAATATGTGTGTGTGTGTGTCAGAAAATGTATGCATATTTTAAGAGATGTTATCTATGTATTACTTACAAAGTTGAATTAAATTACGGTAGCGATATATAGTATGATGTTCACTCAACTGTGCTTCTGCCATTTTCTTTGTCCTGCCTGTCGCATGGTGGTGCTACCATTCATTTGATTAATGTCATCTTTTGAGCAAGTGTCATACTTAAAATGTGTATACATTTTTTTGGCACCCCCTTTGTGTGTGTGTGTGTGTGTGTGTGTGTGTGTGTGTATGTGTGTGTGTCTATGTATATATATCTGGATGTATTTAAAAGCATTTTTTGGCAGTTGACCACTATTGTCAGCTTTTTCCAAAGCTGTTACTTCTTAAATTAGTTTTGGTAATTTATGTTTCTAGAAATGAGTACGTGTCTGAGAATTCATAATTTGGTAGCATTGTTTCAAATCGCTTGTGTCCTTTCTAACTTTAATATTTTTGTAATTATATATATAGCCTTAATTGGATTTGCCAGTTACTTATCATCTGAAGACCAAGGCCCTACTCTTTTTTTTCCTTAAAATAGAGCCATGCTCTCGTTGTGTTGCCCAGGCTGGTTGTGAACCAGCCATTGGTTACTTTATCAATCAATACCATTTTTGGAGTCTTATTAAGTTGTATGTTAATCTTTAACATAGTTTCCTTTAAAGTTGCATTGGGTTTTTTTGTTCCTTTAAAAAAGATTGGGAATTTGTGAATATAGTTTTGGGTATGTCAAGATTTTCAGTATGTAGTTTAGTTTTCATTGTCTCTTATCGTAGTTTTTATTTATAATTCTTGGTATTTCCTTTATTAATAAAACAGTTGTTAAAATTAAGATGTTTTGACTCTTCTTACCAACTTTTAGTATTTCTTGATTTCTTTCCATTGTGGTCATAAAGTGTGACTTTTATATACATTTTCTCTTTGTTTTGAGGATTTGCTTATTATTCTTTGTCATATAAGGTGATTTTTGTGAACACAGAAACTTAGTGCCAGGTTCATCGTGTTTATCAATCAGTGTGATCTCTGTCATGGGCTGCTTCATATTCATTTGATTCAAAAGGAGCTAAGAATTTTTGGACATTCAGTTAAAAGAAGACTTGAAAATTATGTTGAGTAGTAGCAATAAAAAAGTCAAAGTTATTCTATTAGTACATAGACCTATTGCTATCAAACTGCATTTGGGCAATTTCAAAATACATTTGGTCTGTATTATTCTAAAGGCAAGTTAGAAATTCAAATTTCTTTGCCCAAATATTTCACCATTAATTCCTAATAGTTTGTATGATGGGAGAGTTATAAAATAATTCTTATTTAAAATGTCAGTTTGTTATAAAGGGCATTCTTGAGATGATTGGTAAAATTTGTACTTGAAATGTTATGTTAGGTAATAAAACTGTCCCAATGGTAATGTTTTGAATATAATTATTTCATGATTGTGAAGGAAAATGTTCCCACTCTTAGAAGCCAAGTATTGATTGAATGTAGTAGTAAGATCCTGATGGCTGTAATGACCCATCAAATTGTTCAACAAGGGAAAAAAAATAAGTATGTATAAAAATGTATGCCCCCATATATGTACATATACACATATGTAGGTGTATGCGTGGAGAGAAGAGAGGTGAACACATGAAACTGGATGCTGACATCTGGTACCTCTAGGTGAGAGGCATTTTGGTCTTTCTTACACTTTCCTGTTGATCTAAAATAAATCAAAATAGTAAGTTGGGAGTGGTGAATAGCATGTTGGATGTTTGCAGGGTCTGTTATCGAGGGGACATGTAATGTTTGTTAGTTTTATTTTATTTTAATATTTATAAATCTATAACTTATTTTAGTATTTACAAATATATAACTTATTATTAGCTCACTTCTTTGTATGTTACAGGAAATCAGAAAACTGTCTTAATTGGGATATGTTATTTGGTTCTAAATCTTTAATGAATTTTATTTTGTTATTTTTTGAGTTGAAATCTCACTCTGTCACTCAGGCAGGAGTGCAGTGGCACGCTCACAGCCACAGCAACCTCAACCTGCTGGGCTTAGGCGATCCTTATGTCTCAACTTTCCAAGTAGCTGAAACTACAAGCATGTGTGACCATGCCCATCTAATTTTTCTTGATTTGTTGTAGAGATGAGACCTTACCAAGTTGCCCAGGCTGGTCTCAACCCCCTGGACTCAGGCAGTCCTCTCACCTCAGCCTCCCAAAGTGCTGGGGTTACAGGCATGAGCCACCATGCCCTACTTTAATGAATTTTAAAACACTACAGTATAGTCTGACAAGATGGAATTTAAATTAGGTATAGTATAGTATTTGAAACTTAGAAAATCCGAGTTCCTGATAAAATAAATCTGGGAACTGCTGTCTGCTAAATATGTTCCCCATAGAGATTAATTAGCATATTAGTGTATTAAGGATGCTGATAGAAAAGAAACTTAATGTTTCCTATACTTATTTGATAATAGACTGTTCCTTTTTCAGGGTGCCTCTTAATGTCCTGCAGATTGATGGAAGCACCAGTGTGGGATGCTTTTTAATTAAAAAATTGCTTATTTTCTTCTTTATGTGTATTCACCATTGTATATTTTTGAATCAGAAAGTAATTTATATTGCCTAATAACTTTTGGAGATCTTTTCTTTTTTGTTTGGTCTAGCTCTAACACTGTGCTGTTTCCTGTAAATTTGGATCTTCATTGCTGATATCTAGATCTACTTCATCGAGGACTATAGATTTTCTTTTAACCTCTTCCTTTTAAAAATATTTTTATGCTTTTATTATAATTTTTTGTGGAAGTTAATTTGGCAGTTACTTAAAATGACAGCTTTGTTTTAGTCATTAAAAAATAAGTAGTTTGCAATTCAGATAATTACTATTGTGTAATTATCGGTGGTTTTAAAAAAGAAAGTATCCAGAAATTTGCTTTAGGTGTGTACAGAACAGTAATATTGTAACTTCCTATCACTAATCTTTTCACGATTAGTGAAAACGAGTGATGCATCGATGCGCTTTTCACGGGCAGAAGTGAAGCTAGGTAAAGCAAGAAAGTAATGGGTGCTGAGTTAAAATGTTAACTGATGAATTACCTCCATGTGCCCCATAGCTAAATTGTCTTTCTTTTTTTTTTCTAATCAGGGTCTCACTCTGTCACCTCGGTTGGAGGGCAGTGGGTGGCACAATCACAGCTCACCACGGGCTCAACCTCCTGGGCTCAGAGTATCCTTCCACCTTCTGAGTAGTGGGTATCACAGGCATGCGCTACCATGCCTGGCTAATTTTGGGATTCTTTTTTGTAGAGATGAAGTCTCGCTTTGTTGCCCAGGCTGATCTCGAGCTCCTGGGCTCAAGCAGTCCTCCTGCCTTGGCCTCCTACAGTGCTGCACTTACAGGCATGAGCTACTGCGCCCACCCTGAAAGCTAGTTATTTTGACAAAGAAGGGACAGTCATGGAAGCCATTACACTTGTTAAATATATAAAGAGGTTAAAGAAGATGAATTCATAGAAGTTTCAGAGTTAGTATATCTTTTTTTTTTTTTTTCCCCCTGAGTTGGAGTCTCACTCTGTCCAGGCTGGAGTGCCGTGGCAGGCTTATGGCTACCTCAGCATCGGCCTGCTGGGCTCCGACAGTCCTTCCCGCCTCAGCCTTCCAAGTAGCCAGAACTACAGGTGCACGCTACCATGCCTGGCTAATTTTTTTTATTTATTGTAGAGATGAGGTCTCGCCTTGTTGCCCAGGCTGGTTTTGAACCTGCGGGCTCAGGCAGTCCACTCGGCTTGGCCTCCCAAAGTGCTCGGATTACAGGCTTGAGCCACCATGCCTAGCCTATCCCTATTTTTTTTAAAAAGTCATAGAAAATAAACATATCTCCTACAAAACATTTGCAGTAGATACTATGTTGTTATGTCAGTGCAGAATTTGACTTTTTGTGAAGTAAAAATGAAATGAGGTCAGTTAATTTAATAATTTGTAACCTTTCGTGATGAATCCTAGTAAATATATATTTATATATCGCTTAGATAACCAATAGTATTGCATATATTGACTATTTAAACAAATTTCATAAAACATCCATCAACATGTGATGCATTCTGATGTATTATTCTCTTTTATTTAAGCAAGCACTGATGATGAAACACGAATTGATTTGTTCAACTATTAGTGGGTTGTGAGCTGCAGTTAGCTTGAAGCTAAAACAAATGAGAGGGGATCATTCAGACCTGTGTGCACACACTGTGTTCTAGTCAGAGTTATTTTTTAAATAGCTGCAGATATTTTTCTCTAAACATTCTAAAATACTACTTAGATTGTTAGTTGCTAAAGATTATCTTTCAAATTGTTCACATTTTAATCCTTAGAAATCCTTTTTGGTAACCTTATGAATCATCATATAATTCAGCTAATTTTTTTTAATGAAGAAGAGTTCTAATTCTCAAATTATTTTAAAACTTTATCTGTTGCAAGTATGAAAAAAATGAATATAGATGGCCTAGAATTGGATTTAAGTTTGTTCAGACAAAAGTAGTGATTCTAATGAGGAACCCTTTTTTAACATTGAAAATGTACCCGTTTTTTAAAAATCTTATAGTCAAACCATTGCACATTACTGTGTAAAAATACACAAAGATATGACTTGCTGTTAAATCCCTTTTTATGTTTGAATTCTTGTACTTTTTTTAACTTTTGTAATTTTAAGTTGTGTTTATCATGCATTTATTTTCTGTCCTTATTTCTGTTTTGGTTAAAGTTACAAACAGCAAGTTTTTGTGTTTAAATTCCTGAAAATGTTGGGATGGAATTACAGTAATGTGTTATGGCTTGGGCCCCTCGCAGGAGTGTATCTCGCAGTCAGCAGTGAAAACAAAGTTTGAACAGCACACTATCAGAGCTAAACAGATACTAGATACTGTGAAAAACATAATGGATTCAATAAACGTGGCAGCAGCAGAGAAAAGGTATGAGTTCATTTTATTGCAACATAAAAATGTTAGTTTTTTTGGTCAGACTTTTGTTAAGACAGGTTTTAAATTTTACTGTTAATATTTTTCTCGCTAAAATCAACCTTGTGGGTTTAACTGATGCCTACTTATATTTTTCAATGAATATTTGAAAGTGTAAAGATTTGTTTGTTCTGTAACCTTGCACACATTGTTTACAGTCCCCTGATCTCAGTATTCCTATGTATGAATTTTGATTTTAAAATGTCTAGTGGCTTTAAGATATCTTTAAAGCAGTAAGAGCACAATGTCTTCAAGCAGAATTGTATGAAGAAGTCCAAACCAGGTGATCCTCTTTTTGCATGCTACACGTTCTTTCATATATTCACACATGGGTACAATGAAGTCACTCTTTTATGTCAGTTGTGACTTTTTGTTTATTGGCTGGTGATGCTACCTGCCAACCAGAAAGTTGACTTGGTAAGCAGTTCCCTCTGTGTCATACTGTTCTGTGCTATTTTATTCCATTTGTTACCTTTAGAAAGGTAGCAGTGAGTGCTTGAAAGTACCAACACTGTTGATGAAAAGCATGGTACGCCTGAAAGATCGGGATGTTAATAGATGTGACAAAAGTAGTGATGTGAAGTCTCAGTCAGGCCTTTTGTGGGCTTAAGCCAGTTGAAGGAAATACATATAGTATTAAAGATTAAGTCCAAGATGATGTAAAATTGGAATTTTAAATGTATTTGCTCTTGCTGGAAACAATGTCCCCCTCATATCCCATCTAAGTCTTTTCCTTGATATCAGCACTTTTTCAGAAATGCATTATGTTCAAAATGTGTAGAGTCTCTATACAATGAATTATGTTGCTGTAGCAGTCCCTGCTACCTCAGTTGCTCTGTTACGGTACCTAAAATTTGGTCTACTGGCTTGACTTCATTGTTACTAATTTTTAAAATATAGAACATTGAGCTGAATATGGCAAAAATAAGATGTGATTTAAGGATTGTTTGTAGAATCATAATGTCTTGAGAACTTTTTAAGTATCTTGTTTTCCCATATTATCCAGGGTTCAGCAAATGTTTTACAAAGAGGCAAATTGTGGACTATACCGTCTCTTTGACAACTACTTATTTCTGAAGTTTTAGAGCAAAAGCAGCCATAGATAGATAATAGGTCAATGAGTTGGCTGTATTTCAAGAAAACTTTACACAAACTGGCAGCTGGCTGGATTTGGCTTGAAGGGTGCCATTTGCTAACTCTTGTTTATTAACTAAAGTCAATATTGAGTTCTGTTTTAACTCTTCATATCTGAAATATTTGGAGACTAGAGGTTTTTTTATCCTTTGTAGGATTCAGGTGCCACATGGGTAGACAGACCAAGTAGTTTGTATCAAATCATCTATATAAAGTATTCTATTAGTGAAATATTTGAATCCTTTTAGATATTAAATATGAGATTTCTTTTTTCTTGTGTCATCCTAACAGATGGTTTATTACACGAATGAGTACCCCTTTTAATTGCTTTGGGACTTTAATATACCCTGAATATTGATTAATCTTCTTACAATAATAGGGTTTATTCATTGGAAGAGAGAGAAGACCAAATTGATAGACTGGACTTTATCCGAAACCAGATGAACCTTTTAACACTGGATGTCAAGAAAAAAATTAGGGAGGTTACTGAGGAGGTGGCAAACAAGGTAGGTGACAATAACTTCATGATTAAAATATCTGGAAATGGAAATTACTTTTGGTAATGCTAAAAGTGCAATTCCTGTTACCTTGAAGGAGTGTTTTTTTAAAATTTGATATTTTGAGTAGTTGGTAATCTTTAAAACATTTTTTAACTCTGAGTTTTTAATATTTTCAGGTTTCGTGTGCAATGATGGACGAAATTTGTCGACTGTCTGTTTTGGTTGATGAGTTTTGTTCTGAGTTTCATCCTACTCCAAGTGTATTGAAAGTATATAAAAGTGTGAGTTAATGTGTAGTTAAAATTATTCAGAGACAGTTACCATATTCAATACTCTTATTTAGTTCGGTTATCTCAGTGTCTTCATGGCAATCAGAACACAATTGAACTGTTACCTCTATTGTGCAGTGTAATAAATGAAGACTATCTTGTATATAAAAATACGCAGAAAAGCTATGAGGGGGACCCACTCAAAAACCCTGGAATTATCTCTTTGGAGGGCAGGTCCTTTTAGTACACTTGGAATTTGTTCCTTTAGAGCAAACAGTCAACCATAGTTTTGATCTGGACGTTTTGAGAAGGTTACATCACATTTTACAGAAGAAATGTCCTGAGTTGTGGCTGGTTCTTCTACCCTGACAACGTACCTGCCCACATCACACTGAGTTTTCAGCAGTTTTTGACCAAAATACGGCATGGGCACCCACGCCCCAACTTCCCTATTCACCTGACCCAGCCCGTGCGACTTTTGTGTGTTTTCTCGGGTGAAAAGAGTTATCAAAGAGAAAAGTTTTGCTGATGTGGAAAAGGCTAAAAAAAAAAAAGGCAGAAGCACTGAAAGGCATCCAAATTGGCGAGTTCAAATTATTTTGAGCAGTGGGAAAAGCATCTCAATTGGCGTATTGCATCAAACAGAGATTACTTTGAAGTTGACTGAAGTTTAAACTTGTAAGAATAAATTCACAATTTTTTAGGGCGGTTGGAGTCTCACTCTGTCACCCAGACTGGAGTGCAGTGGCACACTGACAGTCACCGCAGCCTCCACCTGCTGGGCTCCGGCAATCCTTCTGCCTCAGACTTCCAAGTAGCTGGGACTACAGGCGCGAGCTACCACACTCGGCTAATTTTTGATTTATTGTAGAGATGAGGTCTCACCAAGTTGCCCACACTGATCTCGAACCTGCGGGCTCAGGCAATTCACTTGCCTCAGCCTCTCAAAGTGCTGGGATTACAGGCTGAGCCACCGAGCCCGGCCAATACACAATTTTTAATAAATAAATTCCAGAGTTTTTGGGGTCCCCCTCATATTCTTAGAATGAGATTAAGATCATTTTAGCATTTACTCCATTTTTTAAGTGTTTATAAAATCTATATACTTTTTGGAGAAAAAAATAATGTGGGCATTTACCATTGTTCACAGGAGTTAAATAAACACATAGAAGATGGCATGGGAAGAAACTTGGCTGATCGATGCACCAGTGAAGTTAACACCTCAATGCTTCAATCTCAGCAAGAAATTATTGGTAATAACTATGTCTACAAGGTCATGTATAGGTTTTTTCTTCTCTCACTGATAAAGCATTTATTTTCCTTTGGGTATTTCATTGAAGGTAAAACATTATTTGCTACTCTTTCTTAAAATAAATGTTGTGATTTTGTCCTTTCTAGAAAATTTGAAGCCATTGCTTCCAGCTGGTGTACAAGATAAATTGCATACACTGATCCCTTGCAAGAAATTTGATCTCAGTTATGACCTAAATTGCCACAAGTTATGCTCAGATTTTCAAGAGGATATTGTATTTCATTTTTCCCTGGGCTGGTCTTCCCTTGTGCATCGATTCTTAGGCCCTACAAATGCTCAGAGGGTGCTTCTAGGATTATCAGAGCCTATTTTTCAGGTATGTGTCTTTGAATCTATCGTTTGAAATTCTTTCTTTCTCTGTTTACATGATTTTCTCTATAAAATTAGCTTTATTTGAATCTGTATATTTACAAGCTAATATCTATCTCAGAGCCATTTTTGAGTTAGATATACAGGTTGAACATCCCTAATCTGAAAATCTGAAATCCTAAATCCAAAAAAAGCTCCAAAATCCAAAACTTTTTGAGCACCAACGTGATGCCATAAGAGAAAATTTCACATCTGATATCATGTGACAGATCACAGTCAAAATTCAGGCACACAGCACAGTTTATTCAGTGTCCTAAAAGGAATAAAAGTCCCAGGCCCCTCCAGTTGTGATGTATCTTTTCTACACAGGCCCAGATTCCTCCACACGCATACTCATGAAGAGTGATAAAATGTACATGTGCAGGCCTGATTTTCCAACAGCCAGTTCCCCGTAATGCCCCACATGGAGCCAAGATCTACATGCATTACTCACTGTGGTTTTTTTTTTTTTCTTGCTTATTCGTGATATAAGAATATTGTTCAAATTGTTTGAAAAAAAAAAAGCCTGCAAATACCCCAGTGGGTAACAGTGATAAGAAAAAGAGGAGGCATTTATTTTTATCGATAGCACAGAAATTTAATCTGTTGGAAAATCTGGATAGCGATGTAAGTAGAGTATGATATTGATATGATTACCATACATGACCTAAAAACAGAATGATAAGCTTGAAGCTCTGTGCTAAATGTGATGAACAGAAGTTAATGAAAAATACAGAAACACTGCATAAAGCTAAATATGAAGATCTTGATCATGTACTAAAAGTTGGATCCATCAGCATTACAGTGAACACATACCACCACTTCAGTATGCTGATCACGAAACAAACAAAGGTAATCACAGTGAACTGAAAATTGAAGGGAATTGTGAATAGTCAACAGGTTGGTTGCAGAACTTTAAGACAGCACTAAACTTTAAATGTTGGTGGTGATGAAGCATCTGCTGATCACAGAGTAGCAGGGAAATTTGTTGACAAGTTTGCCAAGGTCATAACTGATGAAAATTGATGCCAGAACAAGTCTATGGTGGCGATGAAATAGCACTTTTTTGGCATTATTGCTTCAGAAGGACACTGACTACATCTGATAAGACAGTTCTTACAGGAATTAAAGATGCAAAGAACAGAATAAATGCTGGAGTGTACCAACGTAGGAGGAACCCATAAATGCAAACGTGCAGTGGTAGTCCAAAGCTTGTGTCCTCACTGTTTGCAAGGATTCAGTCTTACTAGTCTGTTGTTGTGCTAATGAGGCTGTGGGTCACCAGGAACATTTTTTCTGATGGGTTTCACAAACATCTTGTACCAGTGGCTAGTGGGCACTGCAAAGGAGCTATACTGGATGATGACCACATGTTTTTTTTATTGACAACTGTTTTGCTCATCTTCAGCTCAAATACCAAAAATAATATTTATGCCATGTTCATTCCCCTAGATGTGATTTTATTAATTCAGCTAAGGGAATAGTAAATATAAAAGACATTTTCTTGAACAAAATATTAGCAGCAGTGAACTGGAGCATAGGTGTGGCAGGCTTTCAGAAGTTTAGCATGAAGGATGCGATATACTCATATGTCATTGCCAACGCTTGGAACACAGTGACTAAATACATAGTTGTGTATGCCTCAACCTCTGGCCTGCAACTATATTTAGTGTTGACGATGAACAAGGTGGTGACTTTGAAGGATTCCATATGTCAAGTGAGAAAAAAATTTCTCAAGTAAGAGATGATTTCTGAGCTCCTTACATATGCAAAAAGTGATAACTTAAAGCCAAAGAGATTTTTATGACAGAAACTGTTAATGAATCAGGTGACACTACAGGAAACATTTATCAGAGCTAGTAGAATGCCTTCTCATCTGTAGAAGATGCACTTCCTGGTTCTTCAACTGCTTCTGATGTTTCTTCTCACCTACAAAAAAAATAGTATACAGTAAACTTTTAGTCAAAACATGACATTGTAGGTGGAGACTGAACCTGCCACTCTTGCTGCTTAACTGCTGATAAAGGTATTCTGGTGATGTTACTGTGCTGCTTACTTAGGCTGAATGCATTATTTTTTCATTGTTAATAATTGTATGACTTTTTTTTTTAACTGTTAAGTACTTATGTGTGAATAGGTGTAAGAAAGTGATTGCTTATCAGTAGCATAAAAATTCATTCAGGAATGATGGCAATGCCAAAGAATCATAGATTATTCACATGGATGGCTGAAATAGTGACACATGTTTTCTGATGGATCCGTGTATATACATCATTTGTTTCATGCACAACAGTATTTAAATATTGCATAAAATTACTCTCAAGCTGAGCGTATAAGGCAGGTTTGAAAATAAATGTTGTGTTTAGGCTTGCATCCCATCTTCAAGATGGCTCATTAGATATGCACAGACATTCAAAATCTGAAACACTTTGGGTCCCAAGCCTTTCAGATGGGGACCATTCAGCCTGTCGTGTGCGTGAGGGAAAGCCAGTCCTCAGATGTTCACCCAGTACTATCACAGGTGGTGCTGCCTTCATTCTTGAAACTTTTTCAGTTTCTTAAACATTTTTGTTTTCAGATATCAAATAAATTGGAGTAAATACACACATTTTATAGTAAAGATTTTATTTAAAGCTTATCAATTCAATAACTTTTCAGGAAATCTATGAAGCCATAAACTCATCATCACAAGCCAGTTTTGGAATATTTCTGTCACTCCAAAGGGAGTCCTTATGCTTATTTGTAGTCACATCTTTCCAACCACCATGGAGCTGCCTTCTGTTAATATGGATTTGCTCTTTCCGGACATTTCCTATAAATGCAGTCATACGAAATGTGGCTTCTTTCACTTAGTATAGAGTTTTCAGGTTTTAACGTCATGGTGTGTTATAGGATGTATCAGTACTTCATTTCTTTTTATGGTTGAGTAATTCTCTGTTTTAGATACAACACAAGAAACATTTAACAGAACCATCCAGCCAAATGCTTCCTCCTCCTTTATTTGTTCATGAGTTGATGGATATGAGGGTCATTTGTATTTTTTGGCTATTGTGAATAATACAGTTATGAACGTTAGAGTACACATTTTTACGTGGGTGTGTGCTTTCATTTCTCTTGTGTATACCTAGGAGTGAAATTGCTGGGCCATATGGTAATTTACGCTTAACTTCTTGAGGAATTGCCATACTGTTTCCCAGTGTCGTTGCCCCATTTGACATTCCCACAGGTGATATATGAAGGTTCTGGTTGCTTGACATATTCACTAGCACTAGATAACTATTATCTATATTTTTTATTCCAGTTTGTGAAGTGGTGTCTCCTAGTTTTGATTTGCACTTCTCTAAACTTTTTTATTTTAAGGATTGTGTTTTTGATATGAGAGGTTTTTTAAAATAGTTTTAGTTCCTCTTGAGAATTAAAGGCGTACTTACACATAGACATCATTGTATATGTAATGATTGTATATTATTGTTTATATCATTAGTCCATGTCATAGAAAATAATTTCCAAACCATTTTTAACTTTCTGCATATATTTGTGATATACTCATTATTTGGAACGCTTTTTCCCTCCATAGATTTGCTAGTAAAATTTTAGGGGTTGTGCTTTGTTTTTATGGAGATGAGATGTTGTTGTGTTGCCCAGGCTGGTCTCAAACTCCTGGCCTCAAATAGTATGCCTGCTTTAAAAGCCTTTCAGAGTGCTAGGATTATAGCCATGCGCCACTGTGCCTAGTGCTACTATAATTTTTTTTAATGTAAAAGAAGTTTTTAAAGATAGCCATCTTATTTACAGTTTAAGTTTAATAGTCTTTTCCCCCTAACTTATCAGCTCCCCAGGTCTTTAGCTTCCACTCCCACTGCTCCTACCAATCCAGCAACACCAGATAATGCGTCACAGGAAGAACTCATGGTGACATTAATAACAGGATTGGCCTCTCTGACATCTAGAACTTCTATGGGCATCATTGTTGTTGGAGGAGTGGTAAGATATATTACTTTTAGTGTCATTAAAATGGAAATTTTTGCAAAACTGCCTGTTAGATCACAGAAGAAAAACTATACAATATTTATTTCTATATACGGGATCTATAAAATAATATGAAAATTTGTAGGTTAAACATAGCAAACTAAAAAGAATTTCACAAGTCTCATCTTAAATTTTTTAGAAAACGTGTATCTTTAGGAATAAAATATCACTAACTACTTGGTCCTTAAAACAAAGCTTTCCAACACATTTCTAACATAGCCCACAAAGAAATACTTGTACATTGGAGTAACAGGAAAGCCCCAGGTGTGTGTAGCCTTCTGTGAATGCCAAGGGGATCTGTCTTAAGTATTAAAGATGATTTAATAGTAGTTCTCACTTGTTTCATAAAAAATTATAGCATTAGTAGCATAGATACACTTTTTTGCTTTTAAAACTTAAAGTTAACTTTTTTTTTTGAGAAACAGTGAATAAAGTTACAAAATCTAGCTGATTATAAAAGCTCTTGCCTGATGTTTATGTGCTGATCCCTATTTGGCCTGACTGATTTCTGGTAACTTAAGATTTTCTCATGAAGAAGGAATACACATTTTTAGAAAATGGTTCCGACCTGAAGATATATAGGGAGCTAAAATGCCTTTTTTTTTTTTTTTTTGAGTTGGTGTCTCACTCTGTCGCCCAGACTGGAGTGCAGTAGCCGCTCCTGGTCACTGCAGCCTCAACCTGCTGGGCTCCAGCGATCCTTCCGCCTCAGCCTTCCAAGTAGCCGAAACTACAGACGCGCGCTACCACGCCCAGCTAATTTTTTGATTTATTGTAGAGATGAGGTCTTGCCAAGTTGCCCAGGCGGGTCTCAAACCTGCGGGCTCAGGCAATCCACTCACCTCACCCTCCCAAAGCACAAGATTACAGGCTGAGCCACCGAGCCCGGCTTAAAATGCCTTTTAATATACCTTCCAAAGTGTAATTTTCCTTTTCCAAGTAAACTGACTTTGTCTTACAGATTTGGAAAACTATTGGCTGGAAACTTATATCTGTTTCGTTGAGTATGTATGGAGCATTGTATCTTTATGAAAGGCTGTCCTGGACCACCCGAGCCAAGGAGAGAGCCTTCAAGCAGCAGTTTGTGAACTATGCAACTGAGAAGCTGCAGATGATTGTGAGCTTCACAAGTGCAAACTGCAGCCACCAAGTACAACAGTAAGTAGAAAAGTGCATCTTTTCTTTTTTTTTTTTTTTTTTAAAAAAAGGCTGGGTGCAATGGCTTATGCCTGTAATCCCAGCACTTTGGGAGGTCAAGGCGAGAGGATTGCCTGAGCTCAGGGGTTCAAGACCAGCCTGAGCAACATGGCGAGACCTTGTCTCTACAATACATTAAAAAGTCATCCAGGCGTGATGGTGCATGCCTTTGTTTCCAGCTACTTGGAAGACTGAGGCGGAAGGATCGCCTGAGCCCAGCAGTTGGAGGCTGCAGTGACCATGAGTGTACTACTGTACTCCAGCTGGGTGACAGAGTGAGACTCCTACTCAAAAAAAAAAAAAAGTTAATTAAGTATGACATTCATGCAGAAAATGCACAAAATAAGTGTCTAACTCAGAGAATTATCATCAAAGGAACCAAGGTGAAAAAAATAGAATAATACCAAGCCTCACTTCTGCTGCTTTACCCTCCTAATCATTACTCTTCTCTCCATTCTCCTGAAAGATTAAATTTGAACGTTTGAAAATTGGTAGATAGAAACTCTAAAGAACTCTCGAGGGGTTTCAGAAGTTCTCTGGCAGGCCTGTTGTCAATTTATGTTCCTGCCTTTGAGATATTTGTGATTTCCTTTTCATTTTTCTTTTCTTTCTTTAAGAGACAGAATCTCACTATGTTGCCCAGTCTGGTCCCTAACTCCTAGCCACAAGTGATCCTCCTGCCTTGGCCTCCCAAAGTGCTGCTGGAATTACATCCTCAGCCTTGTGGTTTCTTAATTAAGAAAACTAAAATTTAACTTTTTTTTTTTTTGAGTTAGGGGTCTCACTCTCTTGCCTAGACTGGAGTGCAGTAGATGATCATAGCTCCCAGCAGCCGTGAACTCCTGACCTCTCAAGTAGATGATACTACAGGTGTGTGCCACCATGCTTGGTTAATTTTTTTACTTTTTTGTGGAGGCGAGGTCTTGCTGTGTTGCCTAGGCTGGTCTCGAATTCCTGGGCTCAAGCGATCCTCCTGCCTTGGCCTCCCAAAGTTCTGGGATAACAGGCATGAGCCACCACACCTACTTTAGCATCTAACAATTGAACTTAATGTTGGGCAGACTCCTAATTTTTTCTTTTTTTTTTGAGTTGGAGCCTCACTCTGTTGCCCAGGCTGTAGAGCAGTGACATGCTCATGACTACCATAGCCTCACCTGCTGGGCTCAGGTAATCCTTCTGTTTCAGCTTTCCAAGTAGCTGAAACTACAGGCATACACCACCATGCCCAAGTAATACTGTGATTGGTTGTAGAGACGAGATCTCATCATGTTGGTTGCCCAGGCTAGTCTCGAACCCATGGGCTCAGGCAGTCCTCTTACCACTGCCTCCCGAAGTGCTGAGATTATAGGCGTGAGCCACCACGCCCTGCTCAGGCTCCTGATTTTATGATGAATGTAATGTATTTTACTCTCATGGCTCAGATTTATAAATTTAAAGGTATTATTTTTTTAGATCTCGAGAATTTTGCTATAACATATACCTAGGTCCACCCAGTTTCTGCTTTTATACATCTTAAATACTCGTTGATGTAGTAAAAGTGTCTAGAACTCCAGTCATCATGGTGCAATATTCTATACTTGGATGCTGCTGAGAGCAGAATTTAAAAGTTCTCTGAGTTCACATAATTGCAGTTTAATGGAAGAAAACATGTACGTAATTATAATACAAAGTGAAAGCAATGAGAACACAAGGGGAAGGTAAAATGTTTTTTCTGATACAAGACTGTAGAAGTCACTTAAATCATGAAGGTTTCCTAGAGGAGAGCTGTAGCATATGAGATTTAAACACACAGAATGGGAAGATCAGATGGAGAAAACAACCGAAACCAAAAGCAAGGTAAGGGGAAAAGGAATGTGTTAAGAACATAAAGAGATAATCTCAGCATGATAAATATGTAAATGTGGGGTGTACATATGTGTATAAACCCAACACCAGGGCGTGGCCCTGTCTGTGTGTACAAAGATTGGGGTTTGGATAATTAGGAATCCTGAGACTGATATCATCAATACTTAGCTCTAGAATAGTCAGCCAGGCTCGGTGGCTCAGCCTGTAATCCCACGCCTTTGGGAGGCTGAGGTGAGTGGATTGCCTGAGCCCATGGGTTCGAAACCCACCTGGGCAGTGAGACCTCATCTCTACAATAAATCAAAAAATCAGCCGGGCGTGGTAGTGCATGCCTGTAATTCCGGCTACTTGGAAGGATCGCCGGAGCCCAGCAGGTCGAGGCTGCGGTGGCCAGGAGCGGCCACTGCACTCCAGTCTGGGCGACAGAGTGAGACTCCAACTCAAAAAAAAAAAAAAAAAAAAGAATAGATTACTCTACAGTAATGTATTGTATGGAATGGTTGAGACTCAGGAGATGGGAATTGTGGGGTTGTTAAACTGTTGCAGACACAAGATCAAAGCCTAGACTAGCATAGTTGCAGTTGTAGAGAATGGAAGCAGACTACACATTTGAAGAACTTGTTCATTCATTCATTACTAGATTTTTGAGCTTCTATTTTGTGTGATAACTTTAACTTGTTTATATTAAGTATGAGTTTTTCCTCTAATGAAGACACCTGACTTCCAAAAGAAATGGGCTGAAGTTCATATAAGTAAAAACAAGGTTCATGTACCTTTCCTTTTTTTTTTTTTTTTTTTGAGTCAGAGTCTCCTTCTGTCCCTCAGGCTGGAGTGCAGTGGCACACTCACAGCCACCACAGCCTCAACCTGCTGGGCTCAGGTGATCCTTCCATCTCAGCTTTCCAAGTAGCTGGAACCACAGGCGTGGACATCAAATCTTTTGATTTATTGTAGAGAAAATGTCTCGCCATGTTGCCTAGGCTGGTGTCGAACCCTTGGGCTCAGGCAAGCCTTTCGCCTCTGCCTCCCAAAGTGCTGGTATTATAGGCATGAACCACCGCGCCCTGCCATCTACCTTTCCGTTCATTTGATCGTCGTTTATTAATTGCCTCTCATTAATAATTACTATGCTAGAGGTTATAGGAAATAAAAAAGATACCTTGATCCTCTTTCTTAGAGGACTTTGCAGTCCTTAGTCTAAGGCAGACTCAAACGACTATTCAGTTAAAATATACTAAGTAAATATTATTTTAATATTTAATAAAATATTAAGAGAATAAGACATGCTTTATTAGTCTAATTTTGGGATTTGGTGACGTGGCAGAGAAGAAGAGAAAAAAGACCAGGGAAAGATAAAGAGGCAGAGGAGAACAGATGCAGAGAAAAAGGAATCGCTTACTTATGTTCTGGAGATATACACATACCAGGCATGCTCCTAGTCACAAACAAATTGCTTGTCAAAGTTAATGTATTTATTAGCTTTCAAATTAAATATGACCTGTTGGTTCTAAAAACATGATTAAATTTTTCTGTGATTTGAAGTATTTTTGCCTGTGTCATAGCAGCTCGTGGATTTTTTTTTTCTGTTTTTGATAATTTCTTACTTTTATTAGGCAGGGACAGAGTAAGGTTCTTCTGCCCTGAAATAGCTTATTTATATTCACATTCATATAGCAGAGGTTACCATTCTTAGCGTTCTTCAGTTCCTTACAATTTAGATGTTTTTAAATGTGTATTCTCCTTTGTATATATGCTTTAAATAAAGCTTATTGGTTTTCAGACATTCATGACTGCTTGCCAATCTTTTTTTATTTTAAGAGAAATGGCTACCACTTTTGCTCGCCTGTGCCAACAAGTTGATATTACTCAAAGACATCTGGAAGAAGAAATTGCTAGATTATCCAAAGAAATAGAACAGTTGGAGAAAATACAAAACAATTCAAAGCTTTTAAGGTATTTAAAGCTTTTTTCTCAACAATTTGAATATTTACTAGTCTCATTACCAAATTACATTTATGTGGAATTACTGAGTTTGTATTAAAACTTACAGCTTTTTATGTTGGTTTAAATTGAAATCTTCCATATTTAATTCTATACATTTTACAATTTCAGTGAAAGCTAATTTCAACAAGAAAACAAATCTGAATTAAAAGACATTAAATAGATTTAAACTTATTCCTTTTTAGTCTATATTAGTCACTTTTTAGAACAGAAGTTCTGTAACTAAAAATGAGTTTTTGTATTGTATGGCCAAGAACCATAACTTCTTTTCACATTGGGACCGTTATACTTAAATTTGAAGCAACAAAGCTAAACAAGATTTCCTGATAAAATTTGGGTATCTGGTTTGATATGATTCATTATGGACTATTGGGAGTCCAATGAAATTTGCTTTTGGAGATAGACAGGAAGTGTCAGCATTAGGTCTATAGTTGGCAATTCATTTGTGTGCTTTTTGAAGACAGGGTTTCACTCTGTCATCCAGGCTGCAGTGCAGTGGTGCAATTCCAGCTCACTGCAGCCTCCACCTCTTGGACTCAGTGAGTCTCCCATCTCAGTCTCACAAGTAGCTGAGCCTAGAGGTGTGCACCACCATGCCTGGCTCATTTTTTTTAAATTTTATTTTCTTGTAGAGATGAATTCTCACTATATTGTCCAGGCTGGTTTGGAACTTCTGGGCTCACAGACGCCCAAAGTGCTGGGATTACAGGCGTGAGCCACCATCCCTGGAAGTTCTTATTTTCAACTTTCTTACCCATTAGCTAGCTTGCCAGCCTGTGTGGGAGAGTCATTAAACTTTATTTATTCACTATTGCTACCTCCAGGGAATATGCTACACAAAATTGCCCGTGTAAGAGCAGCTTAGTAGACAGTATTTACAAATTGGAAGGACTATTTGGTTTTTGGGGCATATACTTAAAACAACTGTGGAGGTGATTATCATCAGGGTGTCTTTAATCTTCCCAGCAGTCACATTCTCATTGCACCCCAGTTTCAGAATCTCTGTAAAAGGTGACTGCGTATTGCTTTTAGATATGCCTTACCCACCCATGTGAATTTTATGTATCCTATTGCTCCTGTTTTTAAGTTAGATCATCCCACATATACCTTTCAAATGTGGTGAAACTATGCAGTAGAATTTTTTTTTGTCTCTATCTGGGTAAGTTCTTTTTGTTTGTTTCAGGTAATAGTTTTTGAAAGACAAATACCTAGGTCAGTTTTTAAGTAGTGTTTCATCTTGTTCTAGTAAAACATAAATGATAAAATAGATAATTGGCATTTATCATGTAGCTTCTGGTTTTGGCAAGACTGACTTGAATAAGTTTGAATAGTTTTGACTTGCTAATTAATCATTTTTCTGATAAGAAAACATTTTAAAAACAAATGATTATAATCTTTAGCGTCTCCATTGTTACTAGATTAGGCTCAGCAATTTGGATAGAATTTAACTTGCTTAATGTTTCATGTATGCAGTGGGGTTCATAATATACGTACACTTATATGACCTCAAGCATATGTGTGTGTGCAGCAGCAAAATATAACAAGACCCCTCCCCCCTCTCCATAGTGACTTAGGATATAATTCCCATGAAAGGTGATATACTTCACTATTATGCTTTCATGTTTATATTAAAGTTTTTGACTTTTATCTCAGCATAACTTGTTTACGGTCCTTCCCTGTTCCTGAAAATCTGCAGTAGCACATATAATGAATACTCTGAAATGTGTTGGTAATAATTGAATCTGAGTTCAGATAAATGTAGCAGCAGCTGGCTAGTGAGTTTTCCTGTTTAAGATTGGATGGAATAAATTTTTTTCATTGACCTTTATGGTAATTAGGTTGATGCTTTATTCATTTTTTAAAATCAGAAATAAAGCTGTTCAACTTGAAAATGAGCTGGAGAATTTTACTAAGCAGTTTCTGCATTCAAGCAATGAAGAAGTACCTTCACAATAGAGATTGCTTTGGTGACCATCATAGGAAGAAATGAAACTTGGAAGATGGGAGTATTTGTTATTTTTATGAAATGACTTTTAAATATGAATTATACTGACTGTACTTAAATAGCAAATCCCTGTGTAGATTCTAGTAATAATCTACCTTAGGGTGTTTGCACTTCTGAAGAGTGTTATGATATGTCCTTAGTTTTAATTGTGGGTAAAGAAAAGACTAAATTGTTTGATGTGTTAAAGTAATGAATTAGTTAAAAGCGACAGTACCCTCTGTGACCCCTGAGGGGTGGGGCCTTGAGCTCTTAATTAGGGCTTTCTTTTTGATTCTGAAAAACTCTGCTTCCTGGCATCCAGGAGTTAGAGGTTAATTCTTTCGTCATTTTCCTCAAAAAAACTAGTTTTTGATGCTTTCTTTAATGGAAATAGTCACTTTTTTGTTTTATAAACTACATTGCTCAAACCACCAAGGAGTGTGGAGTGTTTTTGAGTGTATTATTTATGCAAGTTACAATCACTTTTGCCATCACGGCAGGTATGTAAACCACTAATAAATGTGCTGTTTTTACTCCGTCTTTTATTCCCATTAAAACTGACATAAAACAGTATGGTTTGGTATTATAGTCATTTATAAAAAGAATCTGGTCTAAATCATTTGAGTTGTTTCTAAAGAAACATTTTCAGCTTTGCTCCAAGTATGATCCTGTAAGGAAAGCTTTCTAGCTCAGTTCTTAGTGTAAAGTTTGAAGTGAAGGAGCATAGCCAGAGCTATAGGAGGTCTGAATTTTGAATAACAGTCATGTTTGGTTCCTCAGAAGGCATCTGCCTAGAGACCAGTAAATCAGAAATCAGCGGGCATAGTGGCTTGCTCCTGTGGTTCCAGCTACTTGGAATGCTCGGGCAGAAGGATCACCTGAGCCCAGCAGATGAGGCTGAGGTAGCATGATCATGCCACTGCACTCAAGCCTGGGCAACAGAGTGACTCCGACTATCCCCGCCCACCAAAAGAAAATTCATGCTTTTTACCGTGAGGGAGGGTTTAAGGGTTCAAATATTGTGTCTGCTTCCATATTAAATACTGAATGAAACTTATATGGAATAGAAATATACAAATGACATTCTAGGACCTTGATACAAAAAATGAAGGATCACAAGTTCAGCATCACCTAGATGCTGACTAGAAATGCAGTCCCAGGGGACACAGTACATTTGGCTAAGTATAGTTTATGCTTCTTTTTTGTGTGTGGGAGATAATTACAGGGTTTTTGTTTTTGTTTTTTCACCCAGTACTTCCTTTTCTGTGCCTTTTAAGGCTCCTGATGCTGTTCAGCTATTGCAACTTTATTTTTTTTTTAAATGACATTGTTTGGGCTATGGAAGCCTTTCAAAAATATATTTTTATGCAAATAAGACACTAGGCTACAGTATACAAATGTAAGTGAATATTGGTTTTTTAGCTTTTATTGCTGAATTATAATTAAAGAAATGGTACAGGCCACCGATAAGTGGAATTAGGTGACAATTACAACTTGAAAGAACTGAGGTCTGAGACTGGGTACTGCAGATTTAGGTTACAAGCTCAAGGCCGTTACCTTTATATGAAAGTAAGTTTTTCGTCACTAGTTTGAATGTAGTTTTACCTGATCAAGTTTGAAAATGTATGAATGTTGAAAGTGAAACACCAGAATCATGAAACCCAACTTTTATGCCTGGAGAAAAGTATACACCTATGACCGAGCCCATGAATTATACAGAAAGTATGTAATTATGACTGATGCAGTTCAGAGTTCTTGCACATGTACTTGTTTACTATGTATGCTTGTAGGATTATTTGAACTTCGTATAATCTTAAACTTTTTACAAACATTTTTATAGGTGTGCAAGCTTACAAGGTGAAATAAAATCTGCCTGATACTTGATAAATATAGCGTTTGTACCAGTACCCAGTGAGCTTTAATTCATTAATCGTTTTTACAGTAGGCATATATATATCATACATACATACATACATAATACATACATACACGATATTGAGTAGACTGGCTCTTCTGGCTCCTCTACTGTTTAGTTCTTCTGGGCCAAGTATTGAAAAGGGAAGTAAAAGTTCCATCAGTCTTTAGTACAAGATGTCACAGACTGTCAGGGGAGCATATTTAGAGCAGCTCTCTGCCTTAGACATACAACTTAGAGGTACTCACCCCAGTGATCTTCCCTGGGCACAGAGAACTATATTCAGAGTGCCAAAGGGGAGCTTATTTTTGCTCTCTGCTTTAACTTGTAGTTCTGGGTGCCCCTACGTGGACTCATTTGATAACTAAGAAAAAAAGGACACTTTATCATGGAAAAATGTTAAACAAGGAAAAAAAGTAGCCAGGAAAGCATGACAAACTTCCATAGCCCATCACCCAGTGTCAGAAATTACCAACTCATGGCCAAGGTGGTTTTCTCTCTCCCATGTTACTTTGAAGTAAATTTAAAATAATCTTTAATTGTTGTTATTGGTATCTTTATTTTGATTTCCTCATTCATCCTCCCCTAAGGTTGTGGTGATGAAAGTTAGTAAAAACGTTTTTATCGATACCATAAGCAGAATTGGTTAAAGATTACACAAAAGGCAGGCCAGGCGTGGTGGCTCCCGCCTATAATCCCAGCACTTTGGGAGGCCGAGGTGAGGGGATTGCCTGAACCCACGGGTTCGAGACCAGCCTGGACAACCTGGTGATATCTTACCTCTACAATAAATCAAAAAATTAGCCGGGCTTGGTGGTACATGCCTGTAGTTCCAGCTACTTGGAAGGCTCAGGTGGAAGGATCACCTGAGCCCAGCGGGTCGAGGCTGTGGTGGCCGTGAGGCTGCCACTGCACTCCAGCCTGGGTGACAAAGTGAGACTGACTCAAAAAAAAAAAAAAAAAAATTATGCAAAAAGAAATGAAATTTTCCCAAGGAAGTTTCAGGAGTGGCTTTTGCTTTGTTAAGAAAATCCGTGGCCTTTTAACAAGCTGGAAGTTTATAGTACTAATAGGTCAGTAGCACTCCAGGCTCTTGCTTGCTTCACCATTCATTTTTCATTTAAAGCATTACCAATGTTTAGATAAAGGAATTAGACCTAAGCATGAAGTACTGGGCTAAGAGTTAAGTTCTGGGACTTTTAAAAAAATTCTTACTAAGAATTGACTTAAACATGGTACAATGAAATTGGGTTAAAAGCACTTTATTGATTACAGTATCAACTCACAGCAACATTATTTTACAAAGCCACTGTACAAATAAAGGAATGAATCTGTGAGAACGATCTAAGAATACTCAAGTCATGGTACAAATCCATAGTATATATGGTTTAAAACTTTTAGAAGGGCTTTAATCCAGCATGTTTACCTTTCCCATAATTAGATGTACTAACATTCAGTCAACTGACCATGAGGATGTAGAAACCACTCTAAGTGAAGAAAAACATTTCAGAATGCTTTAACAGGAAATTATTCTAATCAATTTTTAGAACACACTTTGATGGGGATGCCTTTGGATAAGAAAATGCAAATGCAAGTGTTCAGATGCTTCTTTGAAAAGAGAAAACAATAGGATAGAGCACCATTGTGTAAAAGACAGGCTTGAAATACCTACCAAGTATATATCACTGAAGTTCTATTAATTAATAAATACTGTATGATGTAAGATTTTGTTGGGGTGCATTTAACACCAGTTGAAACACCAGTCCCCCAACCCCCCCATAATGCTGTATTATCATAACTAATACAAAATCAGTAACTGGATTTACGAAAACAAAATTTTATCAACATGCAAACATCTGCTAAATACAAAGTGTACCATCAATTTTTGATTAATAAATTACTTGTTAAAATGCTAGCCTAGACATTCTATAAAGATTTTAGAGTACCTACTATTGTAACCACTGTTTTAAAATGACACTGAATTTGAGGCAGCTCAAAATGAACCATGGAAGGAGAACGACTCAATCTGAGGTGTGCTTTACATTCCACTTAACCCAACTGGAAAGTGTTCGTTCATCATGCAGCTCATAAGCAAGGTGGTCTCACCTGTGGGTGCTTTAAACCATTCTAACAGGAGTTGAGCGTTTAAAATTATGCTTCTCAAAATGGCAATAGGGAAAGAAGTTGAACGTATACTTAAGCACTTTTTTTCTTAAATGCCTGACTCAGACCCTGAAGATTTTAGAAAGAGCATCTTCATTGTTAAAAACAACAGACTCATCTTGGGGGCTGTTTCATCAGTTTCCCCAAGTTAAACACATAAACGATAAGCCACAAGTACTCAACCCTGTTATAATTTAAAATCAGAGACATTCGTATCAAAGCATAAGTTTGCCTGAACATTTTCATGTTTAAAACACGTAAGGTCTTAAGTTATTATTAAATCTAAAATATCAAGTGTTGGAAGAGCTCAGTTATATAATATTGGCACTGCATTTTTTTAAGCAATAGTTTCATTTTGTGACCTGGAGAAGTTGAGATCCATTTCTCTTTTAATAGGTTAACTTTAAAATTCCTGAACATATTCCAGAGGCACCTACATCAAGTATTTCAAGAAGACTAGCTACTATCATCGTGCGATATTGAATCAGCTCATCTGAGTCTAAAATGAGACTTGCTTACCAGGCACTTTCTGCTGAGAGATTAAGCCCAAGTCTTTGCCTCTGTGAAGACAGAATTCATCATGGTGTATTGGAATCACAACTAAAATTCGAGTCTATAAATCTCTAACAACATAGCTGCCAAAAATGAGGCCTGTCCATCAAAGTGGAGTAGAAAGTCTTGCTCATAGCAAGAAGTGCTTTCTTGGACAGATTTTGGGATGATTTGCTAAGCCGCATGGTGATCATATTGTTTTAGAAAATATGTATTTCTGGAATCTTCCCAGAGAGAAGAAATAGAATATGCACCTCTACAATATTCTTGTCAGTCAAAACATGACTTTTGACATGATACAAATCAACTGCTGAGGCACATTATGTTGAAATGTTTTCTATAAGGTAAAGAAGGAAAACTCACAGACATCAGATTACTGCAATATTCTTGATGGTGCAAATTCTTTACAACTAAACTCAGCCATCTTTCTCAGGCTTACAACGTCTCTACAAATTACATACTCTTATTTCTATCAGGGAGTCTTTGCACAACAACAGAATTAAACCATCAGTTCAACTCAAACTGTCAGTAAACAAGAATACTTAGCGATTGGAACCCCTATCACTAGAAAGCAAAGATTTAGCTTAGTAATCCGTGTGGTAATGAGGTTACTTTGTCACCATTTGGTTGTATATACAATTCACCACAAGTGTTTGACCGTGGTTAGTTTTTAGTTGCCTAATACATTTGTTAACTACTGGAATTGTTTTAAACACCTCTACACAAACTTTCAAATACATGTCCTTTTAAACTATATCAAGGCCATAGAATTCTTGTGGTCTACATGCCTGACTGACTAGACTGTCTTATTACAATAACTTTTAAGTGGAGAGGATATGCTCAAATATATGAGGTTATTTTTATGGATAACAGAAGTACTTTCTTGAATGGGATTTTGGAATGAACTGCTGAATTACATGGCAAATTTCCACCCTCTCTCCCTTTTTTTGGAAATACGTTCCTTTAAAATATTCTTGCCTTCTCTCAAGCTGCTCTTTATAAAGGGATATAAATAGCCCACAAATAAACATTAAAAACAAAGTTCATAGAAATCTCAACCAAAATATAAATATACATTCGCAACTGCCATCTCCAATACTGTATGCATCCTGTATCTTCATCTGCCTTTATCCATTTTATCCTCTTCTAATTATCAACTGGCAAAACTGATAGTGATATCATTACAGTTGATGCACATGTTAGTACATTCACAATATAAAAATGAAACTTTACAGATAAAATGTGGGGATATTTAGGTTAGGGTTACAGGTGATCCAATGTTAGCACAGACCCATCTGCACAGTAACTAAGTTACAAAACACAATGCACTTCTATATTCAGAATAGCCCGAGATTTCACCATTAAGCAAGCCTAACAATCTACTGTCAATCATTGATATTTATTTGTAAGAAAAAAAATCCAAGAGGAAAAGTATTTTTAATTTGGGGGCAGGAGGCATTCAAGTAATAGACACATTATATCACTGGCAAGCAGAGGAATTGCTTAATATATTCTCTGACTCCTTTTGCAATTGCTTTAGGAATTTTTCTTTTGGCTTTAACGTGGAATCAGATCTAGGCATTCTTTGAAGCAAAACCAGTATTTTGTGCGAAGGGAAGAAATATTACAGAAGCAAAAAGCTTAAATGTTTCCTTTTTAAAACTTAAAGGCATACACATTTTATATCATTTCATATTTTATATTACATGAACATAAAATTCATTAACCACCTTATAACAAATCAGTGCTAGCGATTGGTTAGATTTTACACTTTTCAAAACATAACACTATCAGACTATATTTCCCATCTAGATGTGTACTGAGAGAGAACACTGGAAAAGATCCTTCAGATGCAGGGACAATCCAAGTGTTTATCAGACTTCTGAAATATAAGTACACTCTACAAACTTAGTTCCAGACTATGAAATCAACAGGAAAGTCCAACTATTCAGAGGGCTATTCAAAATGTCAAAGAATCATAACCAGGCTTTTAAAATGCCAAGAATCATTTGTATGCTATTATTATCTACTTTTCACTAATAAGATACATTCTAATGAAGTTTCTTATGTATGTCTAAAATGTCAGTGAAATCTCTCATCCTTGGCCTTCATATTCAGTCCCTTCGGAGGACTGAAAATCAGCATTTTGTGTATATCGATTGTATGGCGCCGGATGCATGAGAAACTCCTGACTCTCCTTAGAGGTATCTTTTCTTAAACAGTAAGCCATTAGGATCTTTTTAGATGAAAAGGAATGCCAGAATGCAAAGGCCTTTGCTTCACATTAAGTACACACAGAGTATCACTTCCATCTAGTACTGTGCCTGCTTCTTCCATTAGAAAACTCAAAAACACGGCATTTCTTGTGTATACAGATTCTAAAATTAGTTCTTAAAAATGCACACACACAAAGATGAGCTGCTATAGTGTGTACATTCTGTTCTACACAAAGAAAAGAGATTCAGTATGCACATCATTCATCAAGGAAAAATTAACCCAATTCCTCAAATTAATACATTGACCTCAGCAGGCCTTTTTTTTTTTTTTTTTTACTTTTTTTGGGGGGGAGAGTTTACTGAAAGCTTTTCGTATATAATAATCTCAATAGAAAAATCTTCACCTGGAAATATAAGGTAGGATTTTTTTCACAGCTATATGCTGTAGCATTGATTTCTCCAGATATTGATGGAGAAAATATGTATGACACTGTTAATTCCAGATTCTAAGAAAACTGTCCCAAGAGCCTGTTGCCACAGCCATGCCATCTTCGGTTACACCCAGGCAGCTGACACGGTTGTCATGACCAGCAAGGACACCTGAAAAAAAAGTTTGGTAGAAAGTTAGGAGAGTTTTAGAATTAAACAAGTATATACATAAAAATCTAAAAGGGTACTTAAATGCCAACCATCCAAACGGAGCATGGTGACGCACACCTATAATCCCAGCACTTTGGGAGGCCAAGGGGGGAGGACTACTTAAGTCCAAGAGTTTGAGACTAGCCTGGACAACACGGTGAGGCCTCATCTCTACAAAATTAAAAAAAAAAACAACCAGCCAGTATGGTAGTGCATGCCTGTAGTCCCAGCTGGGATCCTGAACAGGCAGGAGGATCACTTGAGCCCAGAAGTCTGAGGCTGTGGTGAGCCTTATGGCCTGGGCACAAAGTGAGACCTTGTCTCAAAACAAACAAAAAAAAAAAACAGTTTGATAGCCCACTATTTAAGAAAAAAATTAATTAAAAAAACTGGCCAGGTTCGGTGGCTCAGCCTGTAATCTCAGCACTTTGGGAGGCTGAGGCGAGAGGATTGCCTGAGCCTGTGGGTTCGGGACCAGGCCGGGTAACTTGGTGACACCTCGTCTCTACAAAAAAAAAAAAAAAAATTAGCCTGGCATGGTAGTGTGCACCTGTAGTTCTGGCTACTTGGAAGGCTAAGGTGGAAGGATCACCTGAGTCCAACAGGTCAGCACTGGGGTGGCTGTGAGCGTGCCACTACACTCCAGCCTGGGAAGCAGAGTGAGACTCCAACTCAAAAAATAAATAAATAAAAAGTTCCTCTGAGTGGGGACACTGAGGTAAGGGGTAAGCTGGACATATTCGTAAAACATATCTTCTTATGTTACTTGAATTTTTGACACGTATCGATTTGTGTTTTTAATTTTTGAAAAATAATTTCATAATTAATCTTTCTTATATCTAGGAAAACAGATGTAAACATTTATTCTACATTGCTAATAAGTTCATGATAGTTCAAATTTTGCTACTGAGCTATGCTATTTTCAACAAAAATAAAATTTTTGTTGTTGTTCACTACAGCCTCCATCGCCTGGACTCAGGCAATCTCCCACCTCAGCCTCCCAAATACCTGGCTAACTTTGTTATTTTTTCAGAGACCAGGTCTCGCCATGTTGCCCAGGCTGGTCTTGAACTCCTAGGCTCAAGCAGTCTCTCGCCTCGGCCTCCTAAAGTGTTGGGATTACAGGTGTGAGTCACTGCACCAAGCCCAAAACCAAAATTTTAAAGGAAGTTCAATGAAGTAGCCTTTTACAAGAACAACAAAGCCATAAGAATAAAACAGCCTGTAATCGCAGCACTTCGGGAGGCCGAAATGAGTGGACTGCCTGAGCCCGCAGGTTTGAGACCTGCCTGGGCAACGTGACAAGACCTCATCTCTACAACAAATCAAAAATCAGCCGGGCGTGGTAGCACGCGCCTGTAGTTCCAGCTACTCGGAAGGCTGAGGCGGAAGGATCGCCGGAGCCCAGCAGGTCGAGGCTGCGGTGGCTGGGAGCGGCCACTGCACTCCAGTCTGGGCGACAGAGTGAGACTCCGACTCAAAAAAAAAAAAAAAAAAAAAAAGAATATAACCTCCAAAAATACCAACATAATTTATTTACTTTCTTCTGTTAACTACCAAACAGTGGAATGTCGTTGGTTATAACTTTCTCAAATTCATCTTGTTTTAGTTTCTTTTGCATACTGAAATTAAACTCACTTGATATCCTGATCACCACACTGGATAAAATAAAATATTCCCAATATTTGGGGGAAGAAATAAATATACAGATTAAAAAGGAAAACTAGGATATATGAAATTCTCAAAATTTTTTTTAATATACCACATTTGAGTCCATATTAACTCTCTCTATATTTAAGCATATTACTTTCACATTTTGTCTAACTCCTGATGTTCTCCAGTATGGCAATGTTTAGCACCGGACAAACTCACCATCATGGGTTGAACAAAACATGAGCGCTGTGGCTGATACTCCAAGCCACACTGGAAAGGAATGAATGAGCAATTCACAAGTTGGGATTCAACCCAGGTAAAGGTTCTAATCTAGCCAACTTGCAACCAGCTTTAAGCAAAGCAAAACTAAAACCCAAACATCTATTTAAAATGGGGAAAGAAACAGCTTTATTTTGTTCTGGATACTAATTTATTCAATCCCAGCAAAATACTTAATACCTTAAAAAAATAAGTGGCTTTGGGCAACAATTCCAAAAATCCACTTGCAAAGTGCAAAACTATGAACCCTGTGGTCTCTTAGGAGAGGTGGTAGAAAATGGTTCCCAGAAATGTTGGCATTGTGTCTCTTCCCGCAGAAACTGTCTAGGGGCTTAAAAGGGTGAGAACATAAAGTCACAGCACAGTGAGACGACGACAGCTCACTGTCACAGCAAGCAATGGCAGCAGAAGTCTGCAAGCTGGATGGTGGTAACTGTGTTAGTGCATCCCAAAACACTGATTTCAAAACGAGTGATCTAGTAAGCAAGAGGCAAAATCACACAGCAGCACCTGCAAGAGTACCCCTACAGTGGAACCAGGTATCACTGAAACCAGACAGGGGCAGGGACAGGGCAAAACCAGATCGCACCAGAAAGTGTTCCTGAGCTAGTAAGACTCCCCATGCGCCGTGCTCCTCTACTCTGCAGGGTGACTGATCACCAGGTGCCTCAAAAATAAAAAAAGAAAGAAAACAAGCACAGATGAGACTGGTACAAATGTGCTGAAAATGGGGAGTAAAGGAAGTTTACTAGCTAACCGTTGTGGCCCTCGGTTTTTCTTTTGAAATCAGCCCCAAGCTGGCTGCCGACATCTACACCCCCGGCCAGAGAGCAGAAGGCCACCTCACGGCTATGACCAGCCCGCAGAAAAAGGCCAAGAGACGCAGCACACGTTCCCCGTGCGTGCCTGGCCAGACAGCCTTCGGTGGGGCCTATGATCAGCACACTGGCAGTTTTAGTGCCTCTTAAGTATGAAGAAGAAACTAAGACCCTATTATGGAAGGGCTAAAAAAAGGGGGGGGGGATAATCACCAGACTTTTAAGGAAATGTTCTAAAAATAAGGACAGGGGACTAAAAAAAAATAAAGAAAAACACCAACTCAGAAACACAGAGGACTACGCTTGAAGAAGAAAAGTTTATTTTTTATTTATTTTTTGAGTCAGGGTCTCACTCTGTTGCCCAGGCTGGAGTGTGGTGGCACGCTCCCAGCCACCACAGCCTCAAACTGCTGGCCTCAAGCAATCCTTCTGCCTCAGCCTTTCAAGTAGCTGGAACTATAGGTACATGCCACGATGCCTGGCTAATTTTTTGATTTACTGTAGAGATGAGGTCTTGCCATGTTGCTCAGGATGGTCTTGAACCTGAGCTCAGGCAATCCTCTCACCTCTGCCTCCCAAAGTGCTGGGATTACAGGTGTGAACCACCACTCAGCCAGCAGTAGACACTTTTTTGTGTGTGTGTTAGAGTCTCACTCTGTCAGCCAGGCTAGAGTGTGTTGGCATGCTCACAGCCACTCCAGCATCAACCTGCTGGGCTCAGGTGGTCCCTCCATCTCAGCCTTCCAAGTAGGCAGAACTACAGGCATGCACCACTACGCCTGGCTAATTTTTTTGATTAGGTCAAGATGAGGTCTCGCCAAGTTGCCCAGGCTGTTCTCCAACCCATGGGCTCAGGCAATCCCCTCACCTTGGCCTCCCAAAGTGCTGAGATGACAGGTTTGAGCCACCATGCCTAGCCCAACACCTAAGAAGTCACAACTATGTAAACACTGAATGTTGTTCTAAACAAAATTTACCATATGAAAAAAACTGGTTGGGAAGGATGTACCTGGCAGTAGCAGGGATGTTAAAGCCAAGCCCTCATTAACATCCATAATAACAATCCAACCATGATAGAGCCTGAATGTTTAAAAAGAAAAAAAAAGTGACAGCAATACAGGATTTTTTTTTATTTAAAGACATGTAAGCAGCCGGGTTCAGTGGCTCGGCCTATAATCCCAGCACTTTGGGAGGCCGAGGCGAGTGGATTGCCTGAGTCCGCGGGTTCGAGACCTGCCTGGGCAACTTGGCGAGACCTCATCTCGACAATAAATCAAAAAATTAGCTGGGCGTGGTAACGCACACCTGTAGTTCCAGCTCTTTGGAAGGCTGAGGCAAAAGGATCGCCAGAGCCCAGCAGGTCGAGGCTGCGGTGACCGGGATCGTGCCACTGCCCCTTAGCCTGGGCGACAGAGTGAAATTCTAACTCAAAAATAAAACAAAAGCAAAAAATAAAATAAAAAATAAAAAAATCAGACACCAAGCCGGGCTCGGTGGCTCAGCCTATAATCCCGCACTTTGGGAGGCTGAAGTGAGTGGATAACCTGAGCTCATGGGTTCGAGACCCACCTGGGCAACTTGATGAGACCTCGTCTCTACAATAAATTTAAAAAATCAGCGGGACATGGTAGCACGCGCCTGTAATTCTGGCTACTCGGAAGGCTGAGGCGGAAGGATCGCCGGAGCCCAGCAGGTCGAGGCTGTGGTGGCCGGGAGCGGCCTCTGCACTCCAGTCTGGGTGACAGAGTGAGACTCCAACTCAAAAAAATAAAATAAAATAAAATAAAATAAAATAAAATAAAATAAAGACATGTAAGCAAGCTGGCGCCTCACACCTGTGATAATTCCAGCTACTCTGGAGGCTGAGGTGGGAGAACTGCTTGAGACCAGGAGTTTTTTGAGACCAGCCTGAGCAACACAGTGAGACCCTGTCTCCACAAAAGAGAAAAAGAGCAAGACATAAGTAAATACCTAAAAGTAGCTACATTCAGAACAGAAAATATAAATTGGGGTAAAAAGACTTGTGTATTTTGGTAACAAGCCTTACAAGAATATTGATTTCTTCAAATATAATTAAAATTATTTTTGAGACAGGGTCTTGCTCTGTTGCCCAGGCTAGAGTGCAGTGGCATGATCATAGTTCACTGTAGCCTCAAACTCCTGGGCTCAAGTGAACCTCCTACCTCAGCCTCTTGAGTAGCTGGGACTGTAGGCACACACCACCATGCTTGGGCTAATTTTAAAAATTTTTTCGTAGAGACAGGGTCTCACTACGTTGTTCAGCTGGTCTTGAACTCTTGGGTTCAAGGGATCTGCCTGCCTCAGCCTCTCAAATTGCTGGGATTACAAGTGCGAGCCACTGTGCCCAGCCCATTTTTTAAGTATAATTTTGATTCAAAATTTTTTAAATAATTACTCTGTAGAATTTGTGATTCACGACAGCCCCCAGAATGGCTTAATGTATAGTCGAATGCTGTGGAACTTACAGGAGAGGACTCAGAGTATGGAACTAAGGGGAGAAAACAGGTCTCTGTTCTGTCCCACCACTATCTGTTCCGAAGGAAGACAAACACTGCAGGTATGATGTTTCCTATCCACTTATGAGAAAACTGTAATTTGTAACAAACCACAATGAATCATATTCACACTGACCTTTAATACTGCAACTTACCAAACACGAAAATACATAAAACTCTTCAGAAGACAAAAATATAAATATGGTTTATGGACTATAATGCACCCAGAGGGGAATGACTAGGAACATGAATGAGAACCACTGGGTCGCCACTTTCCACAGCTCTGGAACGACCATGGAGGCCCAGGAAACTCCTGCAGGGAGCCTCTATGCTTCCTGAGATGAGGACCTACTGTGGGCTTCTCACTCACCTGCACGATCTCCTTTCAGCGTGTCCCACACGTTGCAATTGAAGTCGTCATAACCAGCTAACAGGAGACGCCCACTTTTTGAGAAGGCCACGGAAGTGATTCCACAGATGATATTGTCATGGGAATACAGTAACAACTCTTGGTCTGCACGAAGGTCAAAGAGCCGGCAAGTGGCATCATCAGAGCCAGTGGCAAATGCATAACCATTCGGGAAAAACTAGAAAGAAAAGCAGATCTATTTATTCCATGGATGTACACAAAAACCCTGGGAGACAGTGTAATAGCAGACTTTGCGGTAAGACAGACCCAGACTCAAATTCCAACTTTGCTACTTGCTAGGCGAGTGATGTTGGCACAAAAGAGTCTTGGCATTTTGGGCCTGCTTCCATAGTAGAGTATTGGTTAGGATTGAACAGAATCACACATACAAAGTGCACAGCCCACTTTTCAGCACACAGCGAAAACAGACGCTGGCTCTGGTTCTCCACACAGCCAAGTTTTACCATCTCTAGAAAGGGCACGTGAGTATATGTGCATGGCTATGGCAGAATGAGTGATGGAGATTACAGGTTTATAACCCTTATGGGCTAATGTGGACCCCTTGGGACAGTTGTTTTTCAGATTTCAGCAAGGCAATATACTGCATATTCAGCAAAACCTAAAATATGGCACTGAATGCAATATGTCTATTAAATCAATATTATTGAACTACATTATTGAAACCCTCAATGTCTTACTTTTTGCCTTCTTAGGATATCAGTATTTCCAAGTTGTATATTAAAGTCCCCTACACAATCACATTTTGGGTCGATTTCTCCTTGCATTTTTTTTTTTTTTTGCTTTATGCATTTTGAAGATAGAGCTTCACTATGTCCTTTTTATTAACATAAAACTTCTCATTTATAGTTTTTGCTTCAATTCTACTTTGTCAAATAGTAATATAAAAATACTAGCTGGGTGCAGTGGCTCACACTTGTAATCCCAGCACTTTGAGAGGTTGAGGCAGGAGGATTGCCTGAGCACAGGAATTTGAGCCTAGGGAAACATTGAGAATCTTCGTCTCCACAAAAACCAAAAAACAGTTGGACGTGTTGGCATGTGCCTGTAGTCTCAGCTATTCCAGATAATGAGGCAGAAGGATCACCTGGGTCCAGGAGGTTAAGGCTGCAGTGAGCTCTGATCGAGTCCCTACACTCCAGCCTAGGTGACAGAGTGAGATCCCAATTCAAAATAATAATAATAACTATTATTATTATTTTTTATTATTATTAAAGATTTCTTTCCAGTTTATGGCTTGCCCACTCTTTTATTTTGACTTTTAGCTTTCTTGGGCCATTTTATTTTAGATGTGTTTCTTTTAAACATTGGCAGTTCAATTTATTCTTTTTTTTAATCTTTTGTTGTTGTTGTTGTTGTTGGAGTGTGTCTCACTCCATCGCCCAGGCTGGAGTGCAGTGACACGCTCACGGCTACCCCAGCATCGACCTGCTAAGTTCCAGTGATCCTTTCGCCTCATCCTTTCAAGTAACCAGAACTATAGGCACATGCTACCACGCCCAGCTAATTTAATCTTTTTTGGGGGGACAGGATCTGGCTCTGTATGTCCAGCAGGTCTTGGATCATAATGTGCCTCCCTTAACACACAGCAAATATTATTCAGGAGCCTTTTAGCAATGTCTGTTGAGAAAAAATGTGAAGACTAGCCTGATTTTTTAATCTTTTATACCCAAGCAATTTGCTTTTTTTTCCCCTGATCTTTTTATTTTTTAGATCAGAAAATATAGTTTATTTAGAAAGTAAAAGAGAGAGAGAGAGAGAGAGAGAGAGAGAGAGAGAGAGAGAGAGAAGATTCACCTCCCCAAGGTAGGAGAGGGGGCCAAAGCTCCCTCATCTTTTGATATTCTAAATTCAACAGGATACATCTGTGTTGGTTTCTTTTAATTACTTTTTAAAAAAGTACTTTAAAGACTCTTCAGACCTTGAATCAATTTCCTTCTTCAACTAAGATAATTTTTTTAAAAATTGTTTCTTGGCTTCACTGTTTTCCGCCAAAATGGAGTAACTGTGATTGGGTTTACTCCATGCTAAAAAAAACACATACAAATAAATGAAACATGTTTAAAGGCACTGGATATCAGTCAACAAAGAAGAGTGGCCTCTGAGATGAGATCTGGCGTGTGCAGGCTGGTAAGGCCATAGCAAGAGTAGCCTCTGAGAGGTAAGAAGTAAATAAGCAGTTGTAACTGCTCCATCTTGACTCCTGGAGAAGGTCAACAGGGCATGGCACCGGGCAAGGGAACGCAGGTGGAGACTAGCCCTCCCACAGGTGAGGAGACAGCACAGGAAACCCACAGCAGCCAGAGGTCACAGAAGAGTGTGCCGGAGAGGACAGAGCCTAACAAAGAGAACCTTCAGGAGGCATGAGGAGCACCTCCAGGTATTCAGAGGTGTGAGAGAAAGCTGCTCAAGCAGAGAAACAAACACCCAAAAAAATTTCAGGAGGCAAACCCTGGTGTCCTGGTGTTTACACAGGACCAAGAATAATGCCTATTCCCACCAGCCAGGGAGACACCTAAAAATACATGGAAAAAAACTCATCATTTCTAGAAAAGAATGATCATAAGGGCATTTTGCCTCACTCATGGGGCAAAATTAAGCATACACTAAATGCAGCTCGGGTCCCATCTAACAAGATGTAAATGCAAAACCTGGAATGACCAAATTATTTCCAAATAACTAGGCCAGCGTATGTCCCAGAAAAAACCTAAATAATATTTATATGAATACATCATTATTTAGCATACAACAAGGTGAAATTCACAATGTCTGGTATCTAATAAACAGTTGCCAGACATACCAAAAAAAAAAAAATAGAGCCCAGAAGATGTCACAGAAGATAGAATTAACAAAGTTAAGTACAAGGGCTGGGATGGAAAGTTCACTGGATAGGCTTAATAGCAGATTAGACACTGCAGAAGACAAAAGTGATGAGCTTGAAGACAAACAGTAGGACCCATCCAAAACAAAATACAGAGAGGAAAAAACCCTGAAAAACAAAATAAACATCAGTGAACTATGGGAAAACTTCAAGTGGCTTACTACCTACGTAACTGAAGTCTCAAAGAAGGGAAGAAGAGAGCAGGCAGAAAAAAAACATTTGACTAATAATGGCTGAAAAATTTCTAAACTTGATGAAAACTGTAAATCCACAGATCCAAGCACAAGAAACATGCAGAAAAGTAGACAAAGATACATGATAATCAAACTGCATAGAAACAATGATAAAGAGAAAATATGAAAGCAGCTGAAGGAGAACAAAGAATACATTATGTACAAATGTGACAAAGATAAGGATGACAGTACATTTCACATCTATACCAACATAAACCAGAAGACAATGAAATAATAGCTTCACAATGCCAAAAGAAAACAACTGTCAACCAGTGAAAATATCTTTTAAGGCCGGGCTCCATGGTTCAGCCTGTAATCCCAGCACTTTGGGAGGCCGAAGTGAGTGGATTGCCTAAAACCACGGGTTTGAGGCCAGCCTGGGCAACTTGGCAAGACCTCATCTCTACAATAAAAAAAAGAAAAGAAAAAAAAAATTAGCTGGGCGTGGTAGCATGCACCTGTAGTTCCAGCTACTTAGAAGGTTGAGGTGGAAGGATCACCGGAACCCAGCAGGTCGACAATGGGTTAGTCATGAGTGTGCCACTGCACCCCAGCCTGGGTGATGAAGTGAAACTCCAACTCACAAAAAAAAAAAAAAAAGGAAGAAAATATCTTTTAAAAACAAAAGCAAAATAAAGACTTCTTTAGACATATAAAAACTAAAAGACTTTTGCAGACCTGCACTACAAGAAGTATAAAGGAAGACCTTCAAGTAGAAGGAAAATACAGATGGAAATCTGGATCTATACACAAAAGAATGAGAACAGAAAATGGCAACTATATAAGTAAATTTAAAAAATTTTTTTTCTTATTTAAATCTTTCTAAAAATAGGCCGGGAGCGGTGGCTCATGCCTGTCTGTAACCCCAGCACTTTGGGAGGCCGAGGCGGGTGGATTGCTTGAGTCCAAGAGTTTGAGATCAGCCTGGGCAACATAGCAAAACCTTGTCTCTACGAAAAATAAAAATACTAGCTAGATGTGGTGGTGCACACCTCTAGGATGCTGAGAAGGATGACCTGAGCCCAAAAGGTCAAGGCTACTATGAGCTGTGATCATGCCACTGCACTTCAGCCTGCAAGACCAAGTGAGAACCTGACTCAAAACAAAACAAAAACAAAAACAAAACCCTCTCTAAAAATAATCAGCTGTTGAGTTGTGATGTTTATCACACACATAGAACTATAATGTATGATAACAACAGCATAAAAGGTGGGAGGGAAGAAAAGGGGGTCTGTTGTGAGGTTCTTATCTATCTATAAAGTGGTGAGTCACCAGAAAATAGATGCCATCAGCTATAGGTGTATACCACAGACCCTACAACAACCACTAAAAGAAGAGATTACTAATATGCCAAAAAAGGAAAAGAAATGGACTTGTAAGAATATTAACTTAAAAGAAGGTAGAGAAAAATGATAAGGAAGCAAAGACTAGATAGGACAAATAAAGAGCAAGATGGTGAATTTAAGCCCAACCATGGCAATAATCACATAAAATGCAAATGGTCTAACCAGTAAAAAGCAGAAATCATCAGACTATAAAAAAGCAGAATCAATTGCTGCCTACAAAAAACTCACTTTAAATATAAAGACACAAATAGGTTAAAAGGAAGGAAAAATGACATACCTACACTAATACTAATCAAAAGAAAGCTGGAGTAGCTTTACTAATATCAGACAAAATTTTCATGGCAAATATCTTCAGGGGTAAAGAGGGTCATTTCATAATGCGAAAAGAATTCATCAAGAGGATATAACAATCCTAAAGATTCATGTTTTGAAATATACATATATGAAGTGAAAACTAATAGATTTCAAGAAGAAAGAGACAATGCACAAGTATTGTCAGAGATTTCAACACCTCTCTCTCAGTAATTAACAGAACAGACAAAAATCAGTTAAGGATACAGAAGACTTGAGTAATACTATCAACCAATTTGACCTGATATTTATAGAACATTTCACATAATAACTGGAGAATACAGATTCCTTTCAAGTACATATGTAACAGACTAAGACAGACCATATTCTGGGCCATAAGACAAGTTTCATAAAATTAAAGAGTTTAAATCAAGCAAAGCATATTCTCTGACCACAATGGAACTAAATGAAAAATTAACAAAAATAAAGCTATCTAGTGAATCATAATATTTGAAAACTAAATAAGACACATGTAAATCATTTATGGGTCAAAGAAGAAATCAAAAGGAAAATTGGAAATACTTTTGAGCTTAATGAAAAAATAAAACTATAACACATCAAAATATGCAGAATGCAGCTTAAAGCAATGCTTAGAAAAAAATTTATGGCTTTAAACTCCAATATCAGAAAAAACAAGTTTTGGACCAATGACATCAGCTGGCATATTTTAAGAAACTATAAAAGAAAAGTAAATAAAACCCAAGTAAACAGTGGAAAAGAAGTAATTGAGATCAAAGTGGAAAAAAAATCGATGAAACAGAAAACGACAGAGAAAATAATTCAGACAAAAGCTCGTTCTTTGAGAAGATAAGTGAAACTGACAAACCTCTAGCCAGATATATCAATTTTCTAGGATGGTTGTAACAAAGCACCACAAGCTAGGTGGCTTAAACAAAAGAAATCCATTGCCTCCCAGTGCTGGAGGCTTAGAAGCTTAAAACTGAGCTACCAAGGGCTCTGAGAGAAGGACCAGCCAGACTCCCTCCTTGGCTTATAGACAGCTATCTTTTCCCTGTGTCTCTTCACATCATCTTCCCTGGATGCTTGACTGTCTCCAAATTTCTTCCTTTCATAGGGACACCAGTCGCACTGGATGAGCGCTACCCAGTCCAGTGTGACCTCATTTCAACTAGTTACATCTGCAGAAACCTTTATTTTTAAGTAAGGTCACATTCCGAGGAACTGGGGCTTAGTACTTCAACATATAAGTTTTAGATGAGCACAGTTCAGCCCCCAGCACCAGACTATTCTGGACAAAAGTAAAACACAAGTTACCAACATCCTGAATGAGAAGGAGGAGATCCTAGAAATTCTAGATATCAAAATACTAATAAGGGAATATTACAAACAACTTTAAACCAATAAGTATGGCAATGTAGATGATATTGATAATTTCATCTGTGAAAATGAAAAAAAAACCATTATATAGTATCTTTGTTTGAACCATTTGATTCCAAAAGGAAGCCTCTATGTTTACTTATATTTTAATAAAGATGGTACTAATGTCTTGGCCAAAAAGAAGAAGAAGAAGAAGAAGAAGAAAGAATCTATCAATGTGAATTCACAATTTTAAAAGCCTGAAAAAAGAAAAGCCACATGATCATCTCAAAAGATGGAGAAAAAGCATCTAATATAATTCAACACCTGTTCCTGATAAAAGTTTAGCAAATTAGGAATTGAGAGAACATCCTCAACCTGACAAAAGTAATGGGACGAGAAATGGAGAGGGTCAGGTCCGCCTCCTCTAAGACTCTGTTATTCCAACCGGGTTGTCCTGAGGGAAGGGCAGGGGGCGGGCGACCAAAGCATTTACTTTCTTTTTTTTTTTTGAGTCGGAGTCTCACTCTGTCGCCCAGACTGGAGTGCAGTGGCCGCTCCCGGCCACCACAGCCTCGACCTGCTGGGCTCTGGCGATCCTTCCGCCTCGGCCTTCCGAGTAGCTGGAACTACAGGCGCGCGCTACCAGGCCCGGCTAAGTTTTGATTTATTGTAGAGATGAGGTCTCGCCAAGTTGCCCAGGCGGGTCTCGAACCTGTGGGCTCAGGCAATCCAGTCACCTCAGCCTCCCAAAACGTGGGATTACAGGCTGAGCCACCGAGCCTGGCTAAAGCATTGACTTTCTCTGACGATCTCTCTGATGATCTCTACATAATCAAGGCAAAAAATTACTTCCAGTGTATGCATGATAAAGACTGCCAATCTTTTCCCACAAAATATCTTCTTGTAAAATAAGAATGTTTCTTACACATCTACTCCGTGACAACTATGATACTTTTGAAATTTGTATCATATGTGTACACTTTGGCATCTGATCTACTTAGAGCCATTTACCTAACTCAAGCAGTATTCCGTCTTCTTTTTACACCCCTCTCCTCAATTCTGACCATTTGAAAATCATTTTGTCATTTCATTTTTTTTTTTTTCCAGTTTGGGTCTCACTTTGTCTCTCACTTTGTCTCACTTTGTCACTCAGTCACTTTGTCATTCACTTGTCACTCATGGCTCACTGCAGCTTTGACCAACTGGGCTCAGGCGATCTTTCTGTCGTAGGCTCCCAAGTAACTGGAACCACAGGTAACTGGTGTGTCACCATCCCTGGCTAATTTTGATTTTTTTGTAGATATTAAGCCTTACAGTGTTGCATAGGCTGGTCTCCACTTCCTGGGTTCAACTGATGCTCTTGCTTCAGTCTCTCAAAGTGCTGAGTGTGAACCACCACACCCGGCTAATTGTCATTCTAAATGTTACTTTCACTTTGCCTTAACTTATAAACACATATGACTAGTTAATCCTCATATGCACTGAGTATTTTTTATCTGGCTTAATCTACTTGTGACTATCTGTCTCATTTTTTTTGGTTTTGTTTTTGTTTTTTTGGTGTCTCATTCTGTCACCCAGGCTGGAGCACAGTGGCACAATCATGACCATCATGGCTCACAGCAGCCTTGACTTCCTGGGCTCATGCAATCCTTCCACCTCAGCATCCAGAGTAGCTGAGACTATAGCCATGTCACCACTCTCAACTAATTTTTAAATTTTTTGTAGAGATGAGGTTTTACTATGTTGCCTAGACTGTTCTTGAACTCCTGGGCTCAAGCAATTCGCCTTCCTCAGCCTCCCGAAGTGCTGGAATTAACAGGTATGAGCCACCACACCCAGCCTAGTTTTTTTTAAATTTTTTAAACTATGAAGTCACTTATAATTTATACCATTTACTATCTAATACATAATTTCATTTAGTTTCCACACCACTCTGTTATTTGTGGTATTATTAATCTCTACTTTAAAAACTGAAGAATCTGTGCTTCACAAAGATTAAGTAGCTTGATTAGTCTCACACAGCTAGTTAATGGTAGAACTAAGATCAGATCCCAGATCTGGCTGACTTCAAAAGCTATATTCTTCACACTAAACAGTTGCCTTTTTTGACGTTATTGTTCTCTCCTTGGGTTATTCCTTTTGTTCTCAAAGATACGAGACTTTTTTCTCTTCTACACTTACAATTGTAGACATTCATGACATCCTGTTTCCTCAAGGTGATCTATCCCTCTGAGACGCCAACTCAAAAAAAAGTTACTGTTCGCCAGCAAATAAAGACTTTGGCTTATAAATGGAAGCTTTCTTATTAAAAAAAAAGTCAACTCTTTTATTGGAGATTCAAAGTTATAAGAGAACATTATATATAAGACCCATTGAAGGCAATCTGTTGTTAAAATCATGCCACAGAGTTCAACACTTTCAATGCGTAATAATCTTTCTCTGGAAATGTTATTCACTTACACTGACGGCATTAATATCTGAAACATGTCCCGTAAAAGACTGTCTACACATTCCATCTCGAATATCCCATAATTTGGAAGAGGCATCACAAGCACCAGAGACAAAAGTCTTCTTGTCAGGACTCAGAGAAATACTCATCACATCTCCAGAATGTCCAGTGAACGTGGTGGTCTGCTGGGCAGTTTCAATGTCCCATAAAGCACTATCATTAGAAATAAATAAAAATATGTAGGATTATTATCCCCTCTTACATCAGTTCTTATTACCACCCTGAAGCCCCAAATCACTGTTCTTCTGGAATAGACTTACCAAGTTGTGTCTCCTGAACTTGTAACAATTTGAATGTCATCTAAAAAACGACAGCAGGACAGATAGCCTACAGCAAAGAGAGTAGCAAACTTTAGGTTATCATTGGTCGATAATTCAGTTACCATAAGAAATGGTGATGTGTATTTTAAAAACATAATAGGTAACAAGTGTGTGTCAGAATAATCTTTGTCAAAGTTTATTTTTATTTTTTCTTCTCCCACCTTCCCACCTGTTAGTGTAATCTACAGTTCTGCTTTTAGTTCCTTTAAACTCTATGCTGTCTACAACTACATTGTATCAACACACACTGCCTAGGCATTTAACTGTTAATGACATGGTGCTCAACACTCTGAAAGTTACAAAGTTGAATAAGATGCAGACCCTGTCACCCAGTACAATTACCCAAGGAAGGGAGATACTCCTTTAACTGTGTTATGCACCTTGAAGAGATACTTTAAAACTATTGTGAGAAATGAGAAAACATCAGTGAACACTATGAAAGATGTGGCATCTGGATTTAGCATTCATCAGTGTTTCAAAATATGAAAATGGCAGTAAAACACATCATTCTAGAGATTTTATAAAAGCACGTTTGGACAGCAAGGTAAAAAAACCAGATGAACAGAAATCAGGTGAGTGGCAATAAATGCCTAATTAACACTGTTAACCAAATACTACACTACAGGACTACGGGTATACACACTGGCAAATAAAACAATCTACTACCCTAGTGAAAAACATCTCATCAATGTACTTGAATTACTGTCAATTATAGAACTGAGTACAGATGATCCCATAACTGTTATCAGGTAACAGAAAATAAAGAAAACTATACTTTGGAGTTTTTTTTTTTTGGTATGTTTTTCATTTACTTGAACTTTTTTGCAGGACATGTATCACTTTTACAAAATCAAGACAGCTATTTTTGAAAGAAAGATAAAATTATAGCCATTGCATGTATGATCATAAAAGTGACTGCCAGGCGTGGTAACTGACTCTGTAATCCCAGCACTTTGGGAGGTGGGAGGATTGCTTGAGTCCAGGAGATCAGGACAAGCCTTGGCAACACAGCAAGACTCTGACTCTTAAAAAGGTAATGTTTCCATGATTCACAGTAACTTCTATTCTTATCCAATTAGTCCTCAACCTTTAGCTAGCTGAGCACAATGTGTCACTCACTCACAATGTGTCCTTGATCAGCTCATTCTATGAAAGGAGTCTGGTTTGGTGGGAAAGAATACTATGTAGTGAAGCTTACCTGTGTGACCTGGTAATTCTCGGCTCACTCTCACATTACCCTCTCTGGTTTTTAAGTTATATATAGAGCAGATGTTGTCCAAGCCTCCACAGGCAACGTAATTACCGGAGGGAGCATAAGCACAGGTCATCACCCAGGAGGACCTCAAAGGAATAGCATGCATCTGCAGAACACAGACGACACAGAACACTATTACTACTACTATAAAAACAGTCATTTATGTTGTACCTCTATTTACAATTAAGTAAATATTATTAAAAATTAAATGTATTTAAGAAACATTAATCAAAGAAAGTAAAGAATGTAATGGCTTGAGAAAGCAAACAATGAAAAATAAGACAGAATGCATATAGAAATGCCTCTTTTTAAAATATTATCATTAAAGAAGCGTTCTTTTTAGCAACATTTCTTTTAATAGAACACGTTTCAATATTAATATAGACATTTGAAAAATTAAGTGTAAAATGTCAAAGACTCATGTATTATGGTGCTCAAAAGAGAAATTTACTCCAACATAACACTGAGCAATAAAAAGGAAGCTACTAAGCAAGTATCAGAGTCGATTAAACGGTTCTTCAACGAAGAGATTGCATTGCCATCCTTCTTGCTAACAGGCACATATTGTGGGATCTCATTCAAATGATGGTGAGAGTTTTGCCTTGATCTAGTCACACCACTGTTCGATGCCTAATCTATCCCAACAGCAATCATCTGAAGGTCAGATGGGAACATTTAAGGCATATGGGCATACCAAGGCTTAACAGCCCATGCAGGGAATTAGCACATGGCAGGATTACTACTGCACTTTCATTTAATCTCAAATAATACTTTTAAAATACAGTTTTGTTTTAGGTAAATATAACTGAAAGACAGTAGGCTTAATGCTGATTAACACAGAAAGCCTGTTATATTACAAAACTGCTTTTGCTTTAAAATCTCAATCAGGCTGAAGTTATTGTTAATTTCACAAAATACTATTTTCAGATGCTAATAAAAATACTGATATGTATACAACACAGATCATAATGGTGTTTGACTTATGAAAGTATCCCTGAAGCTTTTTCGCTAGCATGCAACGGCTGAAAAATCAGGGATATATTAAGAGAATCCAATCTTTTACCACCAAGAGAACTAAAGTTGTAATCTGCCTCTGAACCACTGTATCTGCTTTTCTTTTTTTGAGTTGGAGTCTCACTATGTCACCCAGACTGGAGGGCAGTGGCACACTTCTGGCCATGGCAACCTCGACCTGATGGGCTCAGGTGATCCTTTAGTTTCAGCCTTCCAAGTAGCTGGAACTACAGGCACGTGCCACCATGCCCGGCTAATTTTTAATTTATTGTAGAGATGATGTCTCGCCAAGTTGCCCAGGCTGGTCTTGAAACCACAGCCTGAGTCAATCCTCTCACCTCAGCCTCCCAAAGTGCTGGAATTATAGGCATGAGCCACAGCGCCCAGCCTGTACTTGGTAAGTATGCCAGAAAACACAAATCAACACCTGGAGTGGGTCAAAGGGAAGCTTCATACTAGCCATCTAACTCACTCACAACTAGAAATAAACATCTCAGGATTACTGTCATGTTGGGGAATAAGAATTTTTAAAAATTCACTTGTATGTGAAAATGGTACTCTTTTCTAATATTCAAATATAAAGTATGAGACTAAAGTAAAACACACTCAACAGTACTCCTGTAGTCATCTTTGGAATTTAAAAAAGAACCAAATATTAAAAGTAAACATAAAGACAAAAGAGAAGATCTAGATTACAATAAATAGAACAAATTTATCTTAGAAGGCAGTTTCAAAGTTTAAATAGAATAAAGGAAAGAACTGGTGGACAACACATCAAATAGAAGATTATTTAAAAGAGTTATTAAGAAATTCTACCTTATTTGTTGTATAGCTATCCCAAATAATTAATTTTCCATCTTGGGAAGCACTGACTAGTAGCCTAGAGGAACAAACACAAAAATAATTTGATCCTTAGAGGGAAAAAAATAGTTTAAATTAATTATGCATTGCATTAATGTAGAATAACTCAGAAAACAAAAATACACTTTTTCTAGTTAAAAACTCAGTACCGAAAAATGTTCTTCCAACTTTCAAAAAATGTATGCTGCATGCCAAAAATTGTGACGATAAATCATAAAACAAAACGTAGCAACTGGCTAAAAATGTTTCCAGCTATGATTCAACTTTTTCACAGTGATAACGTTTTAGTTACTATTCAAGATTTTGGTAGGTATTAGCTGACTGGTTTAGTATTTACTAACTCACTTAAATTTAATGACAATAAAGTACATATATGCCAACAATTCTATTTCATTTAATCTAAAAGAAGCAATTGAGAGCCTCTCGACGTAGCAGTACTATAGGTACAAGGTAGGCTATCTCTCATGATCGTGAGGCTTCTGCCACCTGGTGGAGATAAGACATTTACCCATACTTACAATAATAAATCAAATACGTGGAAACTGTCAGAAGACTGGCATATGATAAATGCCACAGAAGAAACAAACAATGACTAGTTGAGTTAAAAAAGAAATTTTAACTCGAAAAATCAAATTTTAAGAGCTCATGATAGGAAAAAGTCTGTATTCTAGAAGAAGGCTAAGTATGAATCAAATTTTAAGAGCTCATGATAGGAAAAAGTCTGTATTCTAGAAGAAGGCTAAGTATAACCAATGACCAGAGGCAGAAAAACACAGTGGCTGTTTCTGGAAGTTTTCATCTTCCAGGTGTACAGAGTTTGTGAGAAAAAGGAAAAATAAATTAAGAAAAGCAGACTGGGCCTCAACTACAGAAAGCTTTGCCAAGCTAATGAGTATGAACTTTTGCCTAAGTAATTATTAGCCACTGAATGTCTTGTTTTGTTTGAAATTTTTATCTTTTACCACAGTATCACATTCAGAAGATAGTAAAGAATATACAGTGAAAAAACTCACCTTCCTAGGCCTACTCCCAGCCACCCAGCTCCCTTTCCTATAGATAAATAGCATTGTCAGGTTCTTGTATAATAATCACTTTACACAAGGGAAGATCTGATAGTGGGGGATGGAATAGAACACAAGAAAATTCTTTAAAAATCAACTGGCACCATCAGCATGAGTTGAGAAGAACATTAAGTACAGTAATGAGCTGACCATCAGAATGGATAGGAAAACAATGTGGGATGGTTATTTTTTTTTGTTTTTGTTTTTTAGAGACAAGGTCTCACTCTGTTGTCCAGGCTGGAGTGCAATGGCATGATCATGGCTCACTGCAACCTTGAACTCCTAGACTCAAGCAGTCTTCCTGCCCCAGCCTCCTGAGTAGCTGGGACTACTGGTGTGGGCCACCACTCCTGGCTAGAGAACATCTTTAAGTAAGGTAAAAACCACAAACATTGTTTTAAGTTACTCTATTTTGATTAAATGTTTGCTATATTAACAGGCAAATTATTTTTATCTTAAACTTCTTTAAGAAAAAGAACAAAACATTTGGCCTGGCTTTATGTCCATTGTCAATTATATCATTTTCTATATCCCTCTAAGAGGCATATGTTCTGTATTACTGTACTCAAGTGTCTCACTTAGAGCAGCAAATGAGGCTTCCTTGGCTTAACAATTTTACTGTTTCCTGGAAGAGAAGACATGTGAAATTTCTATTAAAACATAATTTCTTGGTTTGGACATTTCCCAGTAAGGTTAACCGAACGAGTCAACCACTGTGGCAACAGGCAGATCTGCTAATGCCAGATACCCTGGAGAAAAGCACAGGCTGCAGTGTAATCCTATTGCAAGTGGTGAATCTTGATGACCAAACCATGACACTGCGGGCCAGGTGGCCACCGGATATATGCCTATACTCTCAAGAACATCAGACCAGCTCATTCGATCACATGCATTTCTGTGTGGGGGCCAGGAAAGTAAAAGATGCATTCAGTGAAAGTAACCTTGTTTCAGGTAACTCCATCGTTTGTGAATTTATGTGATAAGTAATTACAAGCAATATCCAGTAACTTGCAAGTAAAAGGAGTATAATAAATATTTGCATATTAACTGAAATTTCAAGGTTAATATAACAGTAAAAATGCTTTTGATATATTAAAAAACAAAGTCTAATAACCCACAGCGAAGGAAATGAGTCCACTTCTAAACAGTGGTCCTGAATCATTTGATAAAGGGTATTTCTGAAAGGCAAATTTATTTTCCATCTTAAAGGTTTTAAGCTTTTAAAGTGTCAACAAGTATTTTTAGTGAAATCAAAAGTGTTCATATAAGATGCATTCTCTGCAAACACTTCATAGTGCTTTTAAACAAAGAAAATATAAGTGATGATTCTTTTTTTTAACTTTTAAGATGTGGGGTATGATTAAGGGTTAGGTAAACAAATGTTCATTACACAGGTACCCTTGTTGATGAGATGTGCCCCCCACCTCTGGCCATTTCCTATTACCGCCAATCCCTAAGTGATGATTCTTAATGGAAATAATTCTGCTGACAGTTTGAAAATGGGAAGCACAAACCTTGAGTCACATCCCCAATGCATGGCATAGATTTTAGCCAGGTGGCCCCTCAGTGTGCGCCTTGTCCGCAATTGCATCCGACCCAAAGTGTCCACATTTGATGTGATCTTTTGAAAGCAACAGAAATGTTATTCTTTACCTTAGACAAAGCTGAGGAGATAAATTAAACTAGAAACACTAAGTCAATAGGTAAAAAAGCAGACAAAAAGTAAATTTACAGTAATTGTAGGTAATTTAATATATGTAATTCCACAGAGCTCAAAATGCTCATGAAAAATTATGATTCATTTAAAATAATCTTATGTGCTATTATAGGTAAGAATATCTTCTACAAACAATCAAAAAGAATAGACAGATCTCTGAACTTTAGTAAAACACCATCCACAAATAAAAATTCAGTAGCAGATGATCAAAGAATCAAACATGTATAGTTTTAATTGTTTATAAGAAAAGCAGTGTTATATTTGTAGAGCACATAAAGTTCTCCTTAATAAAAGGATCACTATTAAAACAAAATCTTCCTAAGAGTTTTTTTTAAGAAAATCAGAATGTGACAAAAAGAAACCACTTAAAAAGAAGCTTAGTCTATATGAACCTACAATATTTTTGTAGCATTTATTTTTTCACAGACATCTATTTTCTTTTTTTTGAATTTACTGCAGAAATGAGGTTTCACAAAGTTGCCCAGCCTGGTCTCGAACCCCTGGGCTCAGGCAATCCTCTCACCTTTGCCTCAAGTGCTGGGATTATAGGCATGAACCATTGCACCAGGCACAGACTTCTATTTTAACAGTATACTTAAAAAAAAAATTTGCACCTATACAGCAGTTGACAAATTACAAAGTGTTTTCATATAGAGAGCTCATGAGTTTTTTTTTGCAATTAAGTACTAATAGAAGACTTTGAATGTCATTTGCATCAGTATCAAGTTATTGCATGTGAGTTACTAAAAAGAAATAGTAAAAAAAAAAAAAAAAAGAGAGAGAGAGAGAACAACTTTACCTGGACAAGTGTTGCATCATTACATGCTTTTCTGGCATCCTGAAGTAAAGAAAGATGACAATAATGCATTTAGATATGAAAACCTCTAGATAGGACTAAAGTAACATTTTTATTGAAAATACAGATATGCTTTTTACTGTACTACATAATCTTTATTTTTAAAAATGTTTTTATCGAGATAAAATTCACATAACATAAATTTAATCATTTTAAGGTATATAATTCAGTGGTTTTTAGTATATTCACAATGTTGTACAACCATCACAACTAATTCCAGCACATTTCCATCACTCAAAAAACAAAATGCCATATATCCTAATTCCTTCTTCTCCCCCAGTGCTCAGCAGTCACTAATTTACTTTCTTTCTCTTTGGTTTTGTCTACTTTGGATGAAATCATACAACATGCAGCCTTTGGCGTCTGGCTTCTTTACTTTTCAAGATCCATCTGTGTTGTAGCACGTATCAGTACTTCATTCCTTTTTATGGTTGAATGATATTTTATTGTGTGGATATTTTGTTTACCAATTATTATTATTATTAATGAAAACTGATGAACACCTCATTTTTTTTCATATTTTGGCTATAATGAATAATGATGCTATGACCATCTATGTACAGGTTTTTATGTGTATCTATGTTTTTGGTTTTATTTTAGTTATTCATTTATTTTTTAAAAATAGAGACAAGGTCTCACTATGTTGCCCAGGCTGGTCTCTTGGACTCATGTGATCCTCCTGCCTCGGTCTCCTAAAGTGCTGGGATCACAGGTATGGGCCACCATGCCTGACCATTTTAAACTCTCTTCGGTGTATACCTAGGAGTAAAAACAGGGGGTGATATTGCAACTCCACATTTAACTTTATGAGGAACTACCTGACTTTCACAGCAGCTCTGCACCATTTTACATTCCCACCAACAATGTCTGATGATTTAAATTTCTTTGCATCTTCACCCACACTTGCTATTGTCTGTTGTTTTTTTTCTTAATTATAGCCACTTTCGTGGGTGTGAAGCAGTATCTGATTGTGGTTTTGATTTGTATCTCCCTAATGATTAATGATGTTGAGCATCTTTTCATAAGCTTATTGGCTACACACACACACACACACACACACACACACAAACGCGCGCACGCATGTGTGTTTGTATGTATGCACTGTCTTTGAAGGAATGTCTATTGAAAGCCTTTGCCATCATTGAAATTGGGTTGTCTTTTTATTGTTCAGTTGTAGGAGTTCCATATTTATTCAGATACTAGAGCCTTATCAGAGATATGATTCACAAATATTTTCTCCCTGTCAGCTGTCCTTTCATTTTCTTTATTATCATTATTTTTAAATTTCAGACTCAGGAGTTACACATGCATGATCATCACATGGACATATTGTGTAGCAGTGGGGATTGGGTCTCAGGTGCCCCATTCCCCAGAGAGTAAACATTGAGTCCTGGAGGTAGTTTCTGAACCCTAACCCTCCTCCCCTTATTGGTGTCTCCAGTGTCTGTTATTTCCATCTTTGTGACTCTTTATTTCTCACATATGAGTGAGAACACGTGGTGCTTAGTTTCCTTCTTCTGAGTCAGTTTACTTAGGATGATGATCTCCAACTCCATTCATATTGCTGCAAAGGACATGATTTCATTCTTTTTTATGGCTGCCTTTTCATTTTTCTTGAGTGTCCTTTGACACAAATGTTCTTAATTTTGATGATGAAGTCCAATTTATGTTTCTTCTTTTGATGTTTGTACTTCTGATGTCATATTTAACTGGTGCTTAATTCAAGGTCATGAAGATTTATAATTATGTTTACTTATAAAAATTTTATACTTTTAAATGTTACACTAAGGTTCCAGTTTGTGTTCATTGTTGCATATGGTGTGAGATAGGGAGTGCAAATTCAGCTGTCCCAGTATCCCTTGTTGAAAGTATTATTCTGGGCTGGGTGTGGTGGCTCATGCCTGTAATCCCAGCACTTTGGGAGGTTAAGGTAGAAGGATCATTTGAGCCCAGGAGTTTGAGACCAGCCTGGGTAACACAACAAGACCCTGTCTCAAAAAAACAAAACAAAACCCAACTCATCTTCGACTAAGCCACCAATAACAATCACTGGGGAAAGGAGACCATCTTTAGCAAATGGTGCTGGGAAAACTGGCTGACCACATCAGAAGAATGAAACTGGACCCCCACTTATCACCACATAATAAAATAAACTCAAAATGGATCAAAGACCTATACGTAAAAACCTCAAAGTATAAGAACCCTAGAAGAAAATGTAGGAAACACTCTTATGCCCATTGGAGTAGACAATGAATTCTTGACCAAGTCCCCAAAAGCAATGCCACAGAAGCTAAGATAGACAAATGGGACCTCATCAGACTGAAAAGCTTTTGTACAACAAAAGAAACCATTAGAAGAGTAAAGAGACAACCCACAGAATGGATAAAAATATTTGCAAACTATGCATCTGACAAAGGTTTAACATCTGGGATCTACAAGGAACTCAAACGAACTAAATGGAAAAAAGCAAACAGCCTCATTACAACGTGGGCAAAGGACATGAACAGACGCTTCTCAAAAGAAGACATACAAGCAGCCAACAGACATATGAAAAAATGCTCAGCCTCACTAACTAATCATCAGAGAAATGCAAATCAAAACCACACTGAGATACCACCTAACTCCAGTAAGGATGGCTGTCATTAAAAAATCAAAAAACAACAGATGCTGGTGCTGGTGAGGAGAAAAAAGGAATGCTTCTACACTACTGGTGGGAGTGCAAGCTAGTTTAACTTCTATAGAAAGCAATGTGGCAGCTCCTAAAAGAACTAAAAGTTGAGCTTCCATGCAATCTAGCAATCCCTCTCCTGGGAATATACCCATAGGAACATAAATTGTTCTGCAAAAAAAAAAAAAGACACCTGCACACACATTCATTGCCACGCTAGTCACAATAGCAAAAACATGGAACCAACACTCCTGCACATTGAAAGTGGACTAGATAAAGAAAATGTGGTACATATACATGATGGAGTATTATGCAACCATAAAGAAGAACAAAATCATGAACTCTGCAGCAAACCGGATGAGTTGGAGACCATCATACTAAGTGAACTATCACAGAAACAAAGAACTGAATACATGTTCTCACTCATAAGTGGGCCTTGAAAATTAGTCACATTAGCACAAGGGAGGGACAGGCAGTCACTGGGCACTGCTAGGGGAAGATAGGAGAGAGGAGGGTGGGGGGCACATGACAACCCAGAGCATACTTGGGTCATTACCAGGGGGAGTGAGAGCCAGTTAGAAGCCCAAACTTCACCTGCATGCAGCCTACTTATGTAGTTAATCCTCATTGGTATCCCATATTTCTATAATGAAATAAAAGCAAACAAACAAAAAAGAAAAGACTTTTCTTACCCTATTGAATGGTCTTGTACCCCTGTTGAAAGTCAATGGATCATAGATATATGGACTTGTTTATAGCCTCTCAATTCTGTTCCATTGTACAAATATACTTTTGGTTTATGATTAAAAGATTTTTTTAAAAATTGTATCCCCTGATTAAAAATGATATAGGTTGATTTAATAAGTCCCTAGTATTCAGAATTATATTTGCTACTAAGCTTTAGTAGAAGACAAGCGCTTTGAGTTCCCTTATATTTGTTCTGGTATCTAAAAGTTGAAGTGGTAGGAAGGATGGTTATAGTATATGTCACATCATTGCAGAAAAAAATGGGGGAAAAAAAAACACTTCTTCAAAATGCTTTGCAAATGCACTGCATACACATGCTTAATATTAAACAAAATTTTAGGTCCTATATGCAAAAATAATATCTAAGGAAAATAATTTATTATGTAACAGGCAACAATTTACACTAAGCATCTCTATTTGTATATTAAATTCCCTACATGTACGTAGGTATTTATACCTAAGAATTATAAAGCAGCCTTTCAAAGTAACCTCACATTTTCATACAAATTGAAAGGAATTCTCAAAAGGAAGGCAGTGAAACAGAAATTAACATAAGGCAGCAAAGAACATATTTAATAAGGAACAAAACATTTTAGGTCCAATTTATCAGTGCATAACAAATTTAGAAGATACATATACACAGAAAAAGAGAAATGCAATTAATCCTTCCTGTTAGCCTTAAATTTTTTCCCTCACAAGTTAGGGAAGCATCCCTGTTAACTTCACTTTTTCTCTACGGTGCCTCGTACCACAGACTCCTGAGCAAAAAGATGGCACACTAAATCTGTTGAATAAATGTCCCAAATAAACAAATTGTTCCAGCCAGCCAAGTGAAAAATATCTGCCTCTGCTTGCAACAAACACTGGGTGGAAGACATGATCTTTTAGGCTACCCTTTCAACCTATTTATAAATACCTAGAATACTTCTACGTAAGGGTGTTCACAAGTAGTTGCACAAACATATGACTTGATGCTCTCATTTTTAGCCAAATTGTGGGTTTAAAGACCTCATTTACCAAGGAATTAAAAATTTAGCCCAATTTGCTACAATGAAATGAACTTCCAGAAATGATAGTGATGGTCTGAGCGATGTTCCAAAAATGGTGGAGTTTAAGACTAAATTCTAAAAAAAGGCTCTCTGATTCCAAGTCTTATGAAAATGAACTATCATTCTTTAGGCCATATTTCTTGATTTAGTCATTTAACACTATATGTCAGGCACTATTCTGTTCAACAGACAAATAAAAACATCTCTTCCTTGACAGAACTTACATTAACACCAGTAATACATTTTAAAAACTGCAAATGAAAATTACCGAATGTGAAAATTGATGCCAAAAATTAAAACATGATGTTGCAATACAAAAATTCTTTTTTGCTGTTGTTCCAATATAACTTTAATTCCAGAGACAGGAGGCGAGCCAGATTCAGCTCCTGGTTTCTAGTTGCTTAACCCAATTTAGATTTACTAATTGTTAGTTTTTTCTTTTCTTTTCTTGCCATTTTTGTTTTTTCACATTCTCAGTCCCTTTCCCACCCCCACATACATATATATGTGTGTATAGAAATATGCATTTGTAATTATTTTTTAGCCATTTAAAGATAAATTGCAGATATTTGCAATACAAGGATTCTAAAAATATCTTTAGCATCAGTTACTAGATTCACACTGAGATCTTAGTCTTATGAACATACTATTATCCATTATAAAACTGAATATGAAAGAAGTATTCCAAATTGAAGGTTGAATTCCATACTATCTACTATAACAAAAAACACAAGAACTAATATTAACATTTTTGTGCAAAAGAAAGGAAAGAGGGCTGCTTGGGACCAGGAGTTTGAGACCAGCCTAGGCAGCAGAGCAAGACCTCGTCCCTACAAAAAAATTTAAAAATGTGCCGGGCACGGTGGCATGCACCTGTAGTCTCATATGCAGGAGGCTGAGGTGGGAGGATCACCTGAGCCCAGGAGGTCAAGGCTGCAGTGAGCCGTGGTCGTGCCACCACACTCCAGCCTGGAAACAGAATGAGATGCTTGACTCAAGAGTACATATTTTTTGCTTCAACTAAAAAAACCCTAACAATTATGGAAAAAGCATAAACTGTTTCCTCTAATTGTATTTAATTTAAATCATCTATTGCACCAAATAGCATACATTTCTATTATACCATATATTTACACCATAAATTAGGTAAAAATATAGTTAGATTATATTTCTGGCAGAGTGAGGAAAAGAGGGAAGGGAGGATTTTAAATATAGTGTGATTAAACTGGGACAATAAGTACTGGGAATTTTACATACATGTGGTTACTTGAAATCATAAGAGGAGACGATTCAGTGAGCACCTGTGCCCATGACATTGTGCTTGAGATGCAGGTCAGACAGGCAGATGCAAAATTTTCCATTCAAGTACAGGTAGTAAGGCCACATGTACTTTGGTCAGCCCTGAAACAGAAATCTAATGTGCTGTGTGGGTAAGGAACTGCCACTCGTTGGCATCAGACTAAGGCCCTTACTGTTAGTTCATTTAATCCTCTACACAAACATGTAAAGTGAGCAATGGTATTCTTGCTTCACAGCAAAGAAACTGATCATCAAAAAAATTAAAAATCTTGCCCATGGCCACAAAGTCATGAAAAGGCAGTGTCCACACACGCTGAGGCCATGTCATGCTGCCTTCTGATAAAAAAACAAATCCAAGCAAAAGACTCTTGTAAGGTTTTTTAGAGGAGGATTAGACCCAATAGATAGGATTCCCAAAGAGTAAAATTGGACCAGAGGAAGCATAGTACCAGGCCAAGGAAACAACTTGATAAAAGCCAATGAGGAGTTGGGCATGGTGGCTCATGCCTGTAATCCCAGCACTTTGGGAGGCCGAAGCGAGAGGATTGCCAGAGCCCAGGGTTGGAGACCAGCATGGGCAACTTGGCAAGAACATGATTCTACAATAAATAAATAAAAAAAAATTAGCCGGGTGTGGTGGCGTGCATCTGTAGTTCCAGCTACTTGGAAGGCTGAGATGGAGGGATCACCTGAGCCAAGCAGGTCAAGGCTGCGGGAGCCATGAGCGTGCCACTGCACTCCAGCCCAGGCAACAGAGTGAGACTCTAACTCAAAAAAACCAACAAAACTAACGACGTGGGAAGGAGTAACATGTCTTCAGGGAATGGCTACAGCATAGGCTGCAGGAAAGGTTATTTGCTGCCATGTAAGGTTGGGAGGCAATGCTGCAGCACGGGCTTGGAAACTGAAACCCAACTGGTCTGAATCCTGGATCTACTACTTATGCATTACTTTGGCAGGTTATTTACTCCATTTTCTCAGCGAGTCTCCATTTCCTCAACTAAAAAATGAAATGACACCATCTACTTCACAGAGTTGCTATGAAGATTAAATGAGATGGGCGTGTGACCACATGGCCTGGCCAATCAGTTGCTCCTGCTCAGTATCCCAAGTAAGTGACATAAAGTGAAGATGGCAGAGAACTTGTTCTGGTGATGGCAGTAACATCTGACTCAGAGATTAGCCTGTGAAGCCTTCTCTGGTCATCCCAGCCCAAAATAAATCTCTCCTTTGTTTTGAAAGTTTTGTTCAGGGACCAAAGGTGGCAACTCAGAGTTCTTATTCACATCTAAATCATTAACTTCCTTGAATCCCCGGCAGTAAGTCTGGCTACGACTTCACTCCACTCCGAACCAACACTTTTCTGGTGAACGTTCCTCCTCTATCCCTAGTTTTTCCTAAACTTTTCTTCTTTTTTCTTGGAATATCTCTGTATAGATTTTTCTCTTCATTTTTTGTTTTTTCTTTTTTGGAGACAAAGTTTAGCTATGTTGCCCAGGCTGGAAGAGCAGCGGCTATTCACAGACAGGATCATGGCATACTGTAGCCTTGAACTCCTGGCCTCAGGCGATCATCAGCTGCCTCAGCCTCCCAATTAGGTGGGAACAGGTGCATGCTACCGCACCACACCCAGCTATGCTTCATGCTTAAATTAGGCAACTTCTTCAGAGACAGCAATTGCAAAAGCTTCATTCTGGGACTGGCCATAACTGTGTTCCAAGTTATCAGCAATCATCCCTGCTTGTATTTGTTGTAAGTTGCTTTAGCCTTTACTTTTTCCTGGGAAAAGTTAGGCAGCTGCCAGGCTACTAACAATTCAGTCTCCTTCCTCCACCCTGCTCACCAATAGGCTTCCTACTGTTGGTGGCATGTCTGTATCCTTTCACTTTTAGTGCTGACTTCCTTGATATTTCCCAGTGCTAACAAGGTCCAAGGAAGCATCTGTTTCCATTGCTCCACAGCAGGGACTATGGGTGCTGTCCCTGGGAGAAAGCACCCTACTTGGTGTGAGACTGACAGTTGCAGGTGTCTCCTCTCATAGCCTGCCCACAAGCTGCTGCTTTGCTGAGTTCGGCAACTCTTTTTTTTTTTAAATCTCACTCCTTCGCCCAGGCTGGAATGCAGTGGCATGCTCACGGCCACTCCAGCATTGACCTGCTAGGCTCCAGCGTCCTTCTGCCTCAGCCTGCCAGGTAGCTGGAACTACAGGCACACGCTACCACCCCTGGCTAATTTTTATTTATTGTAGAGACGAGGTCTTGCCAAGTTGCCCAGGGTGGTCTTGAACCCATGGGCTCAGGCAATCCACTCGCCTCAGCCTCCCAAAGTGCTGGGATTACAGGCTGAGCCACCGAGCCCAGCCTAGTTCAGCAACTCTTCCCCATCCATTACAGTTTCAAGTTTTAAGTGTTTTTAAAATTTTGTGAAAGCTGCATTTTCTATTTCTTATCCTCTTTACTGTTTTAGTTGATTTCCAAGAGCAAAAGAAGTCAGACATGTTCTGATTCTGCTACTAATTTTTAATGTTTTTCTGCAATCCAATGTTATAGAAGATTAATATTTTCCTAGTGGATTACAATGTAATAATATCTACCTCATCATAGTCTATCAAAAATCTATTATTTCAGGTGTGTGAATAAGAAAAAAATTATATTTGTCTTTCAACTGGAATTACAGATATGCCATTTACTTCTTAGAGACACGCAAGTCACTCTTCTATGAGGTACTCATTAAGAATGACTTCTGGAGAGTTCCTTAGAGGCAAGATGAAAACAAACAGGCCTTAGTTCTTGCTTCACATGTAAGAAAAAAAAAAACAAATAGACCATTCCTAGCCTTATACGTTATTTAATATATATAAACTGATAAACTAATAAGCTAATTTTATACATTGCTGATATAAAATACAAGTGCTAAAAGTTCAAATAGAAAAAGTTTTTACCTGAATCTGATTCCGCAGTTGTTCTGCTTCCTGCCTCAACTGTTCCAGTTCACTCATTTTTTGAATCTGTTAGCTCAGGAATTAACAAGTGAAAGCAACTATTAAAAGAGAGAGAGAGAGAAAGAGAGAGAGAGTCAGTTCTCCACTTACATCTCAATCTACTTTAATACTGACATATAACTTCTTTTTGGTCCTTCTGAAACTCAATTGAGACAGTCAATTATTACTGGAACTGAAAGTTGCTTAGTAAATATATAAATCTAAGTTATTTACTGAAGGGATTTATGCAAGAACGTGATCAGAGGATGGAAGAGAAATCCTGAGTTGTATTCAAGACTGAATTATGGTACTAGAATGGAGTCCAGTTTAAAAAAAAAGACTTCATAAAAGCTCAGAGGGCACTAAGAGATATCAGCACTTGGATGCCTGGGTAGGCACCTCAAACATTTCGTCAAAAGGAACCCCACCTTACCCCTAAGACTTCCCCTCTCAGTAAATGGCAATTCCATCCTTCCAATGGTTTAAGCTAAAAATCTGGGAGTCATCCTTCTCTGTTTCTCTTAGACCTCCTCCATCTACTCCATCAGCAAACCATATCAGTTATTCCTTAAAAATATACACAAGCTCTAATTCCGGTTACCTCTGTTTCTAAATACCTGGGTCCAAGCCACCATCATCCCTTGCCTGGCCTCCTTTCTAGTGCCCTTGACCACTCTTCAATCTAGTCAAAATAGAGCTACTAGACATCCTTTTAAAATGCAAGTCATGCTTCCGCTGTAAATGCTCCAATGGTTTTCCACTCCACTCAGAGCAAAGTGGAACTCTATCCTGCCCTATACAATCTCTTACACACACAAACACACACACCCTCCGACCTCATCTGTTACCCTCTCACCCACTCTGCTCCAGCTGCTCAAAAACTTCTGTGATTCTCCCTGAGCACACTAAGCAGGCTCCAGCCTCAGTGCCTTTGCATCTGCTTTTCCCTCTGCCTGGATCACTCTTGTTCCTGAGATTTTCATCACCTGCTCCCTAACATCTGCTCAAATGTGACCTTCCCAGCAGGGCCTTTGCTCCCCCAACCACACTTCTCTCCAGGTCCCGCACCCTGTCTTATTTTTCACTGTAAGACTCAACACCATCTAGCATGCATTAATTTATTTGCGGTCTGTTTCCTCCTGATAAAATGCTTCCTTGAGGCAGGGTCTTTGTTTGCTTTATTCTTTGCTATATCCCATCACTTAAGACACTTTGGTCTCCAGTAAGTAAGCCAACTTGAAATGGCTAAAGAAATAAAGAAAAATTCACTGTAAGGATTTAGAATGAATCACAGAACAAAAAGGCAAGAATGTCACTACCTCAAAAAGAGACTAGAGACTAAAAACCAGAAGTCTTCTTTTTTTCCCTGTCCGCTTTTTCTCTGCATATCTGCTTTGTCTTTTTCTTTCCACAGAATGACTTTCTCTGCTTCTCTAAGTACAAGTTTGTATCTTTTCACATCAAGATTGCAGTCCAAAATGACTACTGTCCCAGCCTCAAATTCCCATAAAAGAGAATTCCCATGAGAGGGAATGTGTTTCTGGCATGTATCCTTCATTCACATCAACTATAATACAAATATTTGTTTATTCTTTTAAGAAAATTTATCCCAAAACTTCTGAGCAACAGAATTAACTTTAAATTCAATCTGTCAAATGAAAAACATAAAAGTATTTGGATTAGCTGGCCTGACATTAAAGTACAAAGTATTTTGAGAAGAACTGATCTAATATTCTACTTCCAATTTAATCTTGTGGTACATCTCTCCATTTGTCTACATTTTCTTTATTTTCTTCATAAGTCTTAGTTTTTTATTGTTTAACAATTAAGTATGTTCCTCAGAGAGGACCAGACGGGTTAGATTGTAGCCAGTCTGGAATTTCATCCTGCCAAACTGATGCTAAACAGCATGCAGGTTCCTGAAAGTCACAACCCTCATTGCCCTTGCTGGACCATACCTGAGTTACTGCTGGCCCAAAAGCCACAAACACGAACTCTCAGCTTTCAGCTACTGGATATACAAAGCTACGCATACATGACGGCCCATCATACTCTCCCCCTTCCTTTCTAGTATAATAGGGGAGTTAATTTTTCTGCATTTGGGCCAATTCCTCCACCAGTGATTTAAATTCCTACCTTTTCAGAAATCTTATACTTCTAGTATATTCAATCTCTTACTTCTTTTCCTTTTCTTTATTAAGAAAATTTTCTAACAGAAAAAAATAGAGAAGCTAGTATCATAAACATCCCTAATATTAATCACATAGGTTTACAAAATGTTAACATTTTTTGCTGTTTCTGCTTCATTTTTGTTCTTGCTGAAGTATTTTAAAGTCAATTACAAACATCAAAACATTTCACCCTTACATACGTCAGTATATATCTCTAAAAATATCAGAAAATTTGTCACCAAGCTGCAATTCCATTTGTTAGCTACCAAAACCAACAAATTATTTAATGTTTAATACTGAACAGGTTTTCAAATTTCCCCGACTCTTTCATCATCTGAACATCTGATTTGTTCAAACCAGGATTCAATTAAGAACCACATAATACATTTGGTTATGTCTCTTAAGCCTTCCATCTAGAAGTACCCACCTCCTGCTTTCTTTTTTCCCTATGATGCTGACTTATTAGAGAAGCTGAGCCACTTGTCCTGCAGAAGGTATACCATATTGTTTACTTCATTACAGCACTGCTGAGCTTGTTTCCTTCTCCTCTATAATGCCTGTAAACTCCAAGGAAGTCAGCTCTACAGGCTGGATTATGTGCTGGTTTGATGTATTCAGTAAGAATCCTTCCAGGTGACATAGTAGACTTCATCCTACAGCACATCAGGATGAACTTAATGTCTGCTTGTGCCACTTTTAGTGAAGCTAAGCGTCCTCAGTGTGTTCAGGTGTTAACAGCTCAACCCGTCTACTATAAAGTTGTAACCCCTGCCAGGTGAAGTGGCTCACGCCTGTAATCCAGGCACTCTCGGAGGCAGAGGTGAGAGGACTGCCTGAGCCCAGGGGTTCTAGACTACCCTGGGAAACTTGGCGAGTTGAGATATTCCTGACCCAAAAGCCACAGCTTTGTCTCTACAATAAATAAAAAAAATTAGCTGGGTGTGGTAGGTAGCCTGTGCCTGTAGTTCCAGCTACTTGGAAGGCTGAGGAGGAAGGATCATTTGAATCCAGCAGGTCAAGGCTGCGATAGCCATAATCATGCCACTGTACTCCAGCCTGGGTGACAGAGTGAGAATCTGTCTCAAAAAAAAATTGGCCGGGCTTGGTGGCTCAGCCTGTAACCCGGCGCCTTGGGAGGACGAGGTGAGTGAATTGCCTGAGCCTGAGGGTTCAAGACCCGCCTGGGTAACTTGGTGAGACCTCCTCTGTACAATAAATCAAAAAAATCAGCCGGGCATGGTAGTGCGTGCCTGTAGTTCTGGCTACTTGGAAGGCTGAGGCAGAAGGATCA
>NW_007036704.1:135072-140070 GCF_000164805.1 Carlito syrichta
CACTGCCCTCCAGTCTGGGTGACAGAGTGAGACTCCAACTCAAAAAAAAAAAAAAATTATAATCCCTCACTTTCATCCAGCAAACAATCTGTGGGGAAACTCACTTCAATTGGATCCTTTCAACAGCAGTTAAACATGCCCAAGTCTCTCCCTTAAAAAACAAACAAAAAAGATGAAATTCCTTAACTCCATGTTCCACCATCACTTATAGTCCCTTTTCTCCCCTTCATTGAGAACTTTCAGGCTGGGCAGGGTGGCTCACACCTGTAATCCCAGCTGCTTGGGAGGCTGAGAAGAGAGGATCATGAGTTGGAGCCCACCCTAGGCAAAACGGTGAGATCCTATCTCCGTTATAAAAACAAAGAAACAGGCCAGGAGTGGTGGGTGGCTCAAGCCTGTAACCCCAGCACTTTGGGGGGCCAAGGCAAGAGGACTGCCTGGCCTGCAGGTTAGAGACCAGCCAGGGCAACATGGTGAGACCTCAATTCTACAATAAATCAAAAATTATCTGGGCATGGTAGTGCACGGCTATAGTTCCAGCTACTTGGAAGGCTGAAGCGGAAGGATTACCTGAGCCCAGTAGGGTGATGCTGGGGTGGCCCTGAGCACGCCACTGCACTCCAGCCAGGGTGACAGAGTGAGACTCCAACTCAAAACAAACAAACAAAAAAAGATTTTAAAGAGAGCTGCCTATAAATGACCCAACTTCCTCACATAGAATTCTGAAATCTGAATTTTCAGGTCAGGCGCAGTGGCTCATACCTGTACACTCAGCACTTTGGGAGACAGAGTGGGGAAGAATGCTTGAGCCCAGGAGTTTGAGACCAGCCTGGGCAACACAGCGAGATCTCGTCTCTACATAAAAATGAAAAAGAATTCTGAGTACGCAAACCTCAGTCATGTCCAGCAGACATCAGCTGAGTATGAACAGACAAGATGGGAAGGGAGTGGGCAGTTATGAGGGGTGTCTGAGGAATGGTGCTAAGCTGTAAAATCGGAATCCCGTGGTGCTTGTGCAGACTTCTGCGACCTTTCCTTGGATGTCTGAAGAGAAATGTCAAAGCTGCCCTTTTCCCCCTTTCCTTTCTGCTGCTAAAAAGAGGAACTAACTTTTCACTCTTTTTTTTAAAAAAACGGATTCGTTTTATCACTTCGGAGAGAGAACATTTTGATTACACAGATTTTTCTGTTGATCTTTTCTTCTCATCCAACAACTGTTGGGTTCCTGAGAATACCAATAAAGTGTGAATCTTGCAGAGACTAATAGACTAAAAACCACTCCCAGACAAACCGAGAGGCACACTAGGGTGAAATAAGGCGATGAAGTGCCCAGGCAGAAACCTAATAGGAAGCCCTAGGAAATTATGTTTTGAAGATGAGGATCCAAAGAAGTGACCAATCAGTGCACTGACATGTGGGAATATAACAGGACTATAATAGCTTTGATTCTTGTTGCAAGGGGTACAGTTCAGTAAGCAGCTCCTTCAAGTTATACACCAAAAGCATGCTCACATCCAAGGAAGTGAAGCCCTCTGGGGCCCTTATTTTGACCAGTAAAAAAGAAGTCCATCTAACCACTCGCCCCACTGCAGTTCCTTCACATTCATAGTTTAATAAGAGACAGAAATCAGAAAGGTGGCAAAATACTGTCTAAAACTCTGTGAATCCAATGAGAGGAAAATAAATATGAAAGGGGGAAGAAAAATCAAGAAGACAAATAGTCACCCAGTGCAGAAGAAATCCTCCACTGGCTCTTAGCCAGGCAGACTAACTACAGCATAAATCAAAATTTATTTAAAGTTTAAAATAATCAAGATCCTTGGCCAGGTACTGTGGCTCATGCCTGAGGCTAAGGTGAGAGGATCACTGGATACCAAAAGTTCCAGACCAGCCTGGGAATAGAGTGAGACCTAGTCGCTACCAAAACACAGTGAAAACATAATAATAATAAAATCAATTCTCACTACTCAGACTTTCCCTGAATTAATGACAATAAAAAAAAGTGAATATAATAGAAATTCAAGTTTTCCATCTACAGTGGTTATATGTAGAAGATAAAATCAAGTAAGAGTTCTCCCAAGAACTCAGATCTGGTGAACAGGCCCCAGAGCTGAAGACAAAGACATCAAGCACGCTACTTCAAAACAAATAAGCAAGCCACAGATTGAGAAAAGACAGTTGCAAGCTAAAATTCAAATAAAGGATTAGTACCTAGAATTTTACAAGCAATTACTTCAAATGAATTTTTTTTTTTTGTCACTCCCATCATCAATTTTTTTTAATATATTTTATTTTAAAGATGTGGGGTACAATTTGGGATTAGGTATACAAGAGGACATCGTATAGGCAAAGTTTGGGTCTCCCTCTGGTCCCCACTTTGCCTGGTTTGAGATTTACCCTTATTGATGTTGTGCCCCCACCCTCAAATTTTTTTAAAAAAAACTAACCATCCAACAGGAAAATGTGCAAAGATATGAACTGGCAAACTACAGGAAAAGCTGCAGAGGCCAATACACAAATGAAAAGAGACAAGATTCACTTCAAACATCAGGAAAATGCATAAAACAAGATATCATTTCACACCTATTAGACTGACATTTAAAAAACCTCAACCAGGGGTTGGGCAAGGTTGAAGAAAAATGCTAACTCAGACGTCCCAGCTCTTGGGAGGCAACACCTAACCAAGGTGATGATGTGTGTGACTAATGATTCAACTCCATTTCTAGATATATAAGCCCTAAAGGAACTCTAATCTATATGCCCAAGAGCAGGGTATAATAGTGCTTAGACAGCACGACAGACAATACTAATAAACTAGGATACCAACGGCCACTGACAGGAGAATGGATAATTGTGGTGTTTTCACAGTGAATTATTATACAACAGTGAAAACCAATGAACTACAAATACACAACATAGATGAAACTTAAAAGTAATGCTGACAGGGAAAAACGGCAAATCCCAGAGGACACATACCAGCATCATATCCGTTTTACAAAACTTAAAAATGACTAAAACCAAATAATATATTGTTTAAGAATGTATACATAAGCCGGGCTCGGTGGCTCAGCCTGTAATCCCGCGCCTTTGGGAGGCTGAGGTGAGTGGATTGCCTGAACCCGCGGGTTCGAGACCCGCCTGGGCAGCGAGACCTCATCTCTATAATAAATCAAAAAATCAGCTGGGCGTGGTAGCACATGCCTGTAATTCCGGCTACTTGGAAGGCTGAGGCGGAAGGATTGCCGGAGCCCAGCAGGTCGAGGCTGCGGTGGCCAGGAGCGGCCACTGCACTCCAGTCTGAGCAATCAAGTGAGACTCCAACTCAAAAAAAAAAAAAAAAAAAAAGAATGTATACATATATATATATACGATACATTTTTTTAAAGCCAGGAAATGATAAAGCAGTATGAGGTAGGAACACACAAATATTTGCAAGTAATTGTTAACTCTTGAATTCTTGAGTTCACTTTACAGGTGTTTACATAGTATTAATAAATAAGTAAACATAAATATATACAAGTGAGTGATATATGCATCAAAGATGGGTAAATTTATAATTAATCCAACTCCTGCACCTAAAGCCCCTGGGAACAATAAAATAAATTGCATGGTATAAAATACAAACAAATAAAGAAAAAAAGAAAATGCACCTTAGGTTAAATAACTTGCTTAAGATCAGGGGTAGAGATTGCTTGAGCCCAGGAGTTTGAGACCAGTCTGGGCAATATAGTGAGACTTCATCTATACAAAAAATAAAAAAATTAGCCATACGTGGTGGCATGTACCGGTAGTCCCAGCTACTTGGGAAGCTGAGGTGGGAGGATCGCTTGAGCCCAGGAGTTTGAGGCTGTGGTGAACCACAATCAAGTCACTGCACTCCAGCCTGGGCAACAGAGTAGGACACTGACTTTAAAAAAAAAAAAAAGTAGGGGTAGAGTTCAGATTTGAATTCAAGCATATATGACTCTGAAACCAAGGCTCTGCCAAATTGTCTTTCCAAAGGGCATCTTACTAGACCTCGTTGCTCAATCTGATTATCCTCTCTTTTGTTGAATCGGGGTCTTACTGTGTGACCCAGCCTGGAATGCAGCAGCATGACCACAGCTCACCACAGCCTTGACTTCCTAGGTGTAGGCAATCCTCGCTTCTTATTTAAACCTTATTCCCGAGGCTTTCATGACCCCACACTTCCTTGATTCTTCTTGTGCTTAACTATTCCTTCTCTGTATCTGTGTGGGTCCTTTTCATCCATTTGTTCCTTAAATATTTATTTGTTTCCAGGGTTCTATCTTCAGCTAGGCAGTTAAGAAATTTCACAACTGAGCAGGATGACTCATGTCTGTAATCCCAGTAACTCAGCCGCATCACTTGAGGCTAGGAGTTCTAGACAAGCCTGGGCAATACTGTTAAGATCCCATCTCTACAAAAATATTTTTCTTTATTTAGACAGGCATGATGATGCATGCCTGTAGTTCCAGCTATTCAGGAGGCTGAGGTGGGAGGCTCACTTGAGCCCAGTTGTTAGAGGCTGCAGCAGTGAGCTATGCTCTTTGCCACTGTACTCCAGCATGGGCAACAGAGCAAGATCCTGTCTCAAAAAAAAAATTTTTTTTTTCAAGCTAGAGAAGAGGGTGAGAGTAATAGACACTGAGAGACAGATATAGAGAGAAACAAACTTCCCTCCTGAGAGAAAGCAAAGTTAAAGATGATGTCGGGCTAGGTGGCTCAGCCTGTAATCCCAGCACTTTGGGAGGCTGAAGCAAGCAGATTGCCTGAGACCACAGTTCTGAGACTAGCCCAGGCAACTTGGAGAGACGTCGTCTCTACAATAAATCAAAAAGAATTAGCTGGGCATGGTAGCACACACCTGTAATTCCAGCTACTTGGAAGGCTGAGGTAGAAGGATCACCTGAGCCCAGCAGGTCAACACTGGGGTGGCTGTGAGTGTGCCACTACACTCCAGCCTGGGCGACGAAGTGAGACTCCAACTCAAAAAAA
>NW_007036704.1:140090-143767 GCF_000164805.1 Carlito syrichta
TTCCTTTACAAAAAAAGGTGGGGGGGGGCTGGGTGCAGTGGCTCACGCCTGTAATCCCAGCACTCTGTCTCTTAAAAAAATTAAAAAATTAGCCATGCATGGTGGTGTATGTCTGTGGTTCCAGTTACTTGGGAGGCTGCGGCAGAAGGATCGCCTGAGCCCAGGAGGTGGAGGCTGTAGTGAACTGTGATTGTGCCACTATACTTCTGCCCAAATGAGAGCAGATTCACACTCGAAAGAAAGAGAAAGAAAGAAAGAGGGAAGGAGAGAGGGAAGGAAGGAAGGAAGGAAGGAAGAGAAAAAAGAAAGAAGGAAAGAAAGAAAAAAGAAAAGAAAGGAAAAGCAGAAGGGTAATACTATAATGGTCAAGAAATTTCAACCACCGGTGATTTTTGCTCAAGATCCAGTTGGAGGTCTGCTTCCCACAGGCTCTGTTTCTATATTGACTGCACAGAAAGAGTAAAGCGGCCATGTGCCTGGTCTGTGTTGTGAATGAGGGGACACGCAGCTAAGAAGGGGAAAAAAAAAAAGATCAGGTGTTTATCACAATCTTTGAAATGGATTAAAATTGCTGACTAAAGCAATTTTAAACTAACAGTTTAACTGAAATTGATAGATAATAAGCACTGTGCCCTTATTTTCAATTACTATAACTTCTGAACTAAGTTTTTCTTCAACACGAATATTTGATTCATTTAACACATATTAAATAAATAACTCATATAGTGAAAGCATTGTTAAGTTAAGCTGAAAGCAGAATATCAGTTTATCTTTTAAGAGTTCAGCTGTACCAGTTACAAATATAAAAAGATACCAATGAGCCATTGTACCCAAGCCAATTTGTTAAATAAAAAATACACTTGCATAATTCACATAGCCTTCTCACTCCCCATCTTAAAATGTCCACAGAACTTTTACTGAAGCAAGGCATTATGTAGGCTGTACAATTATACTGCTGTGTCAGTGAATGGCTATTTTAATCTATACAAGACAAGAAAAATACAAGTACTTCTTAGCTACTAATAATTTTCATACTGATTGTGAAAGCTCATATGGCATAAAAAATATTTTAAATTGTTCTTTAAAAATGTAAGCATAAGATGCTTTTCCTTCCTAAGTCTATTCATCAGAAAAGTCAATTTTGTTATTATTATAATTAAAATATCTAATATTGCTCTTTCATTTTTGCAATCCAGGTTTATAAATTTTATACCTTATAATTTTTAAAAACCCTAATGAATCAAGTACAGTATTTAAAGCTTTTATGATCATTCTTACCAAGGAATTTTAAAACACATGTGCTCACCCATCCACATTTTCCATACACAGATATCTCCACATAGCTTGCTTTCTCAAGAAGTTACCCCAAAACTTAGAGCTGCCTGAGGCAACTGGATAAGAGGAAATAGGAGTTGGAGATAACCGAAATAGCAGCATAAGGCATGAAGTTTGGTTTTTTAATTTTTATTTTGCAACCAAATTACCCATCTCATTAAACATTTTTAACTATCCCCAAGTTAAACAATTCAACTCCTTGCGAAACGAAGGCAATCTGCTTTGTGTTCTAGGAAATAAATAGGGCCCTGCTTTCTAGTCTTGTTTCCCTTGGTCTCACTGTTAGGTCCTGGTAGAGTTTATTCTATCACCAGACATTTACTGACATGGCAGTTCACCAGCCTTGCGGCACATCCCTTCCTGGTAGGAGACCAGGAGGGTGTGGCTTTGGCCAGTCCCGTCCACGGAGCATGCGCAGGGCGACCCGGGAATAAGACTTAGGCCCAGGACTAGGCCGGGCTCAGTGGTTCAGCCTGTCATCCCAGCCCTTTGGGAGGCGAAGGCGAGCAGATGGCCTGAGTCCGCGGGTTCGAAACCAGTCTGGGCAACTTGGTGACACCTCGTCTCTGCAACAAATCAAAAATCAGCCGGGCGTGGTAGCGCGCGCCTGTAGTTCCGGCTCCTCGGAAGGCTGAGGCGGAAGGATCCCCGCAGCCCAGCAAGTCGGCCGCTGGGCTGGCCGTGAGCAAGCGTGCCACTGGACTCCAGCCTGGGCCAAGGAGTGAGCCTCTGACTCAGAAATAAATAAATAAAAGACTTAGGCCCAGGTCTCAAAGAGCTTATAGCTTAAAAGAGAAGGCAGACACACAAAGGCCCACACATACAGGCCCATGATCCACTGCCCTAAACCTTGGAGGCACGAGGGTGGGGCTCTGGCCAGTCCGGTCTACCGAGGATGCGCAGCGAGGGTCTCCGCGTCCTCTGCTTCACCTTTCCAAAGCGCCACCCTCGGGTCCTGGCTGCCATCTTTGCACATGTGACCCACGAAGAGGCAGGAAGCTCCACCGCGCACAGGCACGTTATTCTTTTCGTGCACATTCAGGCCTCCTCCTGTAGCGTATTAAATATTTATACCGAGCCAACCCGCTCAGCCCACTCGTACATCTCTGCCATCTAGAGACAGATACACTTCAGAATTTGGGATTTTTCAGGTTTAGGAAGGTGTACCCATCATAGACGGCATAATACCCCAATACTGACCCTTGGGCGGCCTCCCACATAATAAAGAATCGATCCTTCCACAACCAAACACAGGCATGTTCTCACTAGGCAGGGAAAAAAATAGACGAAGAGCTCATGGTGCCACCATATGAGTTTGGGTCGTCTGTTTTGCCACTAAATAGTTTATGAGGAAAAGGGGGAAAAAAGAACATTTGGATTTCTAAATTGTGAAAAGAGGCTGTCGACCTGTAAAACGGAAGAGGATACCTGGCACAAAAAAGGCCCAGGATGACCCTTAATCGTGAAAAATATCACCTAGGAGTTAGCCAAGATACAACCTTTACTGAACACGTACGTGCATGTACTATTGAAAGCCCTTTATGGACAACCCCTTGGGGTCCCCTTCCCACGGTGGGAACGTTTCTGTCCTCTCAATAAAGCCTGCTTTAAAAAAAAAAAAAAAGCCCTTTATAGTAACTCTTTAGTTCTCAAAACCACCTCAGACGGTAGGTACTAGGATCATTCCAGAAGGAGGAAACTTTACACTCAGAGGACATGGACCTGCCCCAAGTTCGCATAACCCCATGGAGCTAGAGATGACGACCTACGGTGTAGTCCCAGAAGTTCTTTAACTTTTCTGACCCTCCAACTCCCTCATCTACATACAGTGGGAGTACCTACCCCATGGGATCACTTCGGGCATTAAGTAATACACATTTTTTTAAGTCCCTGGAAATTTAAGTCACAGCTAACGTGGCCCAGCAAGGGCAACCTACGAAGAGGCGGTCTTCACGACCGCTGCAACTCAGGCGGAGGTCTGCAGCCTCCGAGGCGAGACACGAAACTGGAGCCCGAGCCCCCCGGCCAACCGAACCGACCAGACCCCCGCTGGCCAAGCGGCCCCCCCGAGAAACCCTAAAAGCTGAGCCTGCAGCCACGACAGGCCGTGGAGTCGCCACCGCCTCGGTCGGCCCCCTCTTGGCCGACCCTTACCCCGAAGTCCTTCCTAAGGAGCAAGCAGAAACCTGCGGGGGAGACACGGGACCGAGGACTCGCGCCTTCGCCGCCTTCAGCCGATCCTCGAGGAGGGCAAGCCCGGGCTCCCTCTCGCCTCCGCAGCTCGGACGTGGCTGCGCGCCCGCCTCGCCGCGCGGCCCTTCCCGGTAGGCGGCCAGGGCGAG
>NW_007036704.1:143839-146300 GCF_000164805.1 Carlito syrichta
GACCCCGTGGCCCACGAAGAGGCGGGCAACGCCACCGCGCATGTGCGCGTCTCTGCTTTCGCGCGCGTTCAGGCCTCCTCCGGGAGGGATGGTCAGCCACCCCGCTCGGCACACGCGTGCGTTCCTGCCTTCTACTTCCCGCCTTAAAACGCTTGTTCCCGCTTATGCCGGAGGCTACGCTTCCCAGCCTGCCACCTTTTATGAGAAATGAAGGTCTTCCCAGGTTTAGCACTCTCAGGACTCTTTAGGTGACAGATCCATCGGTAGATGTAATACAAAAAGGTAGCCGTGCGTGGTGGCGCGCGCCGATTGTCCCAGCTACTAGGGAGGCTGAGATAGAAGGATCACTAGGCCCGGGGAGGCCGAGGCTGCGGCGAGCTGTGATTGTGCCAGTGTACTCCAGCCTGGGAGACAGAGTGAGACCCCTAACTCAAAAAATAACAATAATACAATAACTATCTAAACAAAGAAGAAAAAAATCACCTTGAAAGAAGTCCTTTAACAAAGAACAGAGTACCCCTATGTTCTCACTTATAAGTGGACCTTGACCAATTATTTTAATACTCTAAGAAAGGGTCTGTCAGTAGTGGGAAACTGCCAGGGGAGAGGGATAGGATTGGCAGTTGAGGGAAACTACCAGGGGAGGGGGATAGGGTTGGCAGTTGAGGAAAACTGCCAGGAGGAGGGAGGGACACCTCATCAACAAGGGTACCTGCATAACGAATATTTGTATACCTCACTCTGAATTGTACCCCACATCTTTAAAATAAAAAAAAAGTATGCCGCCGCTATGCCGCAAGTGAGCTACTTTCTCAGCTGAACTCCTTGAGAAGCACTTGGGGCAACTGTTACTTCTTCCCTAATTCTAAAAGGCTGTGTTGTGTTTTCTGGAAGAGGACAACAATAATCCTATGCGAACTCTTATACAGGCACCAGGACACTTATTGAGGGATGGAGAAGAGTGTTTTCAAAGGGGGAGAGAGATGCCCAAAGAAACATCCATCATTTGAAGGGCTTTCTCAACTACACCCACTCCTGAAGATTTTAATACCTGTCCCTGCCCCACCCCCATCAGCAGCATCTGCCTCTGTAGCCCGTCCCCACTCCAATACTTTGATGCTTACCTTGGCAAGCTATTATTATTAATGTTATATCCTTCAAGTGTGTAAGGGAGGAACCATGGTTGATTACCATTAAGTTAACCAAATAATCTCAATCAGTGGTTCTCAAAGGGCGGGAACCAGCAACATCGGTGTCACTTAGGAACTTGTTAGAAATGCAATTTTAATAAGACCTTTCCCAGGCCTACGGAATCAGAAATGTATGTTTTAGCAAGTGTTCAAGGTGATTATGGATGCCTCCTAGAGTTTGATATCCCCTGGCCTAAACTCCTATTTACACAAGAAGTAGAAAATCATTTGATTGGAGGAAAGCTCAAGAATGTGTGTTCATGCATTTGATAGTTTCTAATAACAACTAAATCGGCATTTTATTGTCCTCCTAGTCAAACAAACATCTAAGTACCAAAAATAAAGATACTAAAGGGAATACAGATTAAAAATTATTCAAATTCTTAACTGGTTTTAAAATAGAGCAAAATAATTTCCCATATCTAAATTGTGACAAGACTTTGATTTTTTTTCCTGAAGAATGGCTTCAGAAAGGGAAAAGAATAGGAAAAAAAAGTTCCTATATAAATTTCAATTTTCAACACTCCCAACTTAAAATGTTTTTACAAAGAAATAAAAAACAAGGCCAGGCTTGGTGGTTCAGCTTACAATCCCAGCACTTTGGAAGGCTGAGGCGAGTGGATTGCCTAAGGTCATGGGTTCTAGAACCCAACCCGGGCAACTTATCTCTACAATAAAAAATTTAAAAAAATTTAAAAAAAAATTAGCCAGGCATGGTAGCTCATGCCTGTAGTTCCAGCTACTTGGAAGGCTAAGGCAGAAGGATCGCTGGAGCCCAGCAGGTGGAAGGTAGGGTCATGATGAGTGTGCCACTACACTCTAGCCTGGGCAGCAGAGTGAGACTCCAACTCAAAAAAATAAAATAAAATAAAAAACAATTCCTTGACGTATTTCAGGTATTTCGTCTCTTTCCTCAAGGGAAATAGCAGATCAGATAGAATGATGATTTGGGGTACAGCTATTACCTCCTTTAATATAATACTTGGTCTATCATAAATGGATCCATTTGGGGTGAACATCTTGGGTAATAATACTTAGGGGTCATTGAACAGAATATGTCATCAGTCTAAATGAAGACAGTAAATCCCATGACCCAGTAAAATTTCATGCATAAAAATAAAAAATGAGCCGGGCTCGATGGCTCAGCCTGTAATCCCGCGCTTTGGGAGGCTGAGGTGAGTGGATTGCCTGAGCCCGCGGGTTCGAGACCCACCTGGGCAACTTGGCAAGACCTCATCTCTACAATAAGTAAAAAAGTTAGCTGGGCGTGG
>NW_007036704.1:146327-151964 GCF_000164805.1 Carlito syrichta
TGTTGCCCAGGCTGGAGTGCAATGGCACGCTCACAGCCACCGCAGCCTTGACCTGCTGGGTTCCGGTGATCCTTCCACCTCAGCCTTCCACGTAGCTGGAGCAACAGGCATGTACCACCATGCCCGGCTAATTTTTGACTTATTGTAGAGATGAGGTCTTGCCAGGTTGCCCAGGCTGGTCTCAAACCTGTAAGCTCAGGCAATCCTCTCACCTCGGCCTCCCAGAGTGCTGGGATTATAGGCGTGAGCCACTACGCCCAGCCAGAGTATATTTTTTAAATATAGTATTGATGTTTCATTCTTTCCCTGTACTCTTTTAAAATTTCTACGTACACCAGATAGAAATACAGTAGAAGCTTTCAATGAACAAGTTTAGCCAGTCAACATTCTGGGAAAATTTTCAAGATTTTCATCCTGCATTATTCCTATTATTCTTACCTGCACTCCTAAAATAGTTAAGAAATGAGCATAATTCTGACTTACTGTCAATCTAAATCATGTGATACATTCCTCCACTCAACAAACATGTATTTAATGTCTAGCCTGTGCTAGGCACAGAAGCCAACCCCATCAGTTCAACACCCCATGAGAAAAACAGGTAAGTAACACAACCATGCACCATTTAATGGTGGGAATATGTTCTGAGAGATGTGTCTTTACGCGATTTCATGGAACAATTTCATGAACACCATGGAGTGCACTTACACAAACCTAGATGTTATAGCCTACAACACACCTAGGCTATGTGATATTGTTCCTGGGCTACAAACCTGTACAGTATGCTACTGTACTGAATATTGCAGGTAATTGTAACACAATGAAAAGTATTTGTGAATCCAAACATAGAAAAGATATAGTAAAAATATGGTTTCATAATCTTATGGGACCTGCATCATATACACAGTTCGTTATGGATGGAAACGTCATTATGTGGTGCATGACTGTAATTACATTAGGGTATAAGTGCCCTGATAGAGCTTGTATTCAAAATGTTATGCCACCAAAACCAAATGTTTATGAGAATGGGGCTGAACTCATCATATTAAGAATTTCTCTTAAACTATACTCAATACATTTTGAAACAACTGTTCATGAATTCACTGAAATAATTTTAATAGTATGCTTACATTTTCATCTGTACTACCTCTTAAGTAACAAGTTCTATAAACTTACCCCTCAGCTCTGTTAAATATGAGGTCTGACAATTAAGTTCACAAACTTGCCACCCTGCACTTACATTGGTAGCACTATACAAACAACTCAGTGAGGTTTCATAACCTTGGTATATCAGTGCCTCACAGTAGTGTTTGTGTGGTAATGTGTGGTGGCGCCTTGCTGAGTGGCGTTCATTATTGTTGTTGTAAGTTTTTGTGTGCCATTGTGAGAATGTCAGAGCTTGAATTAGAGCAACAAACCAACATTAAATTTCTCGCTGAACTTGGCAAGAGTGGAAGTGAAATCAGGGACATGCTAGTCTAAATTTATGGGGATAATGCCGTGAAGAAAACAGCAGTGTACAAATGGATTAAATGTTTTTCAGAGGGGAGAGCAAGCATCACTGATGAAGAGACATCAGGATGGCCAGTAACGAGCAGAACTTGACAAAAACATTGCAAAAATTCATCAAATTCATTAAAAATTCCAGCTGACTGTGAGAAGCATAGCAGACCAAATAAACATCAATAGAGAGACAGGAAAAACTTAACTGAAAATCTTGGCATGAGAAAGGTGTGTGCAAACATGGTCCCAAAAAAGCTCTTGTATCACAACAATGCACCAGCTCATACGGTACTGTGAGGGAGTAAACAAATAACTGTATTGAAACACCCTTCTACTCATCTGACCTGGCCTCCAATGACTTTTTTTATTTACCCAAAGATAAAGAAAATAATATTGAAAGGAAGACATTCTGATGACATTCAGGACATTGAGGGTAATATGACAACAGCTCTAATGGCCATTCCAGAAAAAGAGTTCAAAACTCCTTTGACGGGTGGACTAAAGCACGGGCATCAGTGTATAGCTTCTCCAGGGGAGTACTTCAAAAGGTGATCGTAGTGATATTCAGCAATGAGATGTACAGCACTTTTTCTAGGATGAGTTCATGAACTTAATTGTCAGGCTTCGTAGTAGGTTTGATAATTTTTTTGCTCAGTACTAAAGCTATCTTCTCTAAGAGGAGCCTATAATTTTCGCTTTTGCCCCCTCCCCCTAATTTTAGAATTCTAAGATTTTGTGAACTAAACATTAGGAATATAAATTATGTTTATGTAAATTATAAATCATGTGCTTGTCAACCTTTCTCTTTTCGCATGACTCCACTGAAGCATTATCATCTCTTGGATTTTTTCAGAGTCATGGGTGGTTATCTCTTTATCTCTGTTTCACTAAGTCACAAGGTCTTTTATCACTTTTTTTTAAAGAGTTGAGGTCTCACCCAGGTTATAGTGCAATGATCTAATCACAGCCCACAGCAGCCTCAAATTCCTGGGCTCAAGTGATCCTCCTGCCTCAGCTTGCCAAGTAGCTGGGACATTTAGTAATGGTATCTTACCATGTTGCCCAGGCTTGTCTTGAACTCCTGGCCTCAAGCGACTGTCTGGTCTCAGTTTCCCAAGTAGCCAAGATTACAGGCATGAACCACCATGCCCGGCAGTCTTGAATCACTTTAAAGTCACATAATTTGCTTTTGTTTTACCTGAAACAACTTTTTTAATTTACCAGACTTGTTGACATATTCTTCTTGGTTATATCTGAAAGTGAAAGAAACCAATCCCACCACTAAAAGATTAAAATATGACAACTGGGATATCAGAATTTCATCCAACAAATATTTATGAGTACCTAACAAGCATCCTGATCTAGTTTATTTGCTAACTTGGCATCTTCATAGGACAAAATGTGACTTGTGCAATTAACATAGTCAAGAAAAGGTAGCTACAATTTCATGTGCTCACAGCTGTAATAAAAGTACAACATCTTAAAGTTACCGATAGTAAGTAGAAATAGAACACAGCATTATCTTTCACTGCAGATTTCATCTTCCTAGCATGAAGTCATAATGTCTACCTGTAAGATAAAACCTAGGAGGTTTTCATTGACAAGCAAGGGCATCTATGTGATACTGTTCTGAGATGAACAGAGATCCACCTCTGCCACTTCAGGATCACACTTTATTTACCAAAATATCATACCACTGCTGTCCCAGGTTTAGGTTAACAGCTAATTAACAACTAAAGTTATAAGGGATTCCACTCAATTCTCCATCCCACCACTAAGGATCTCAAAATCTATCAATCAAACCGAGCTCATCGCCACCTGGTAGCTTGAAGAGTATGCTCATTTTTAGTGACACTCGTCGCATTCAGTTCTGTTCTACTGCTCTGTTTTCCTATTGATGTTTTTATCCTATAACACTATCAGACAGGCCAACATTGCTCTTCAGCACCTAAGGGAACACACATTCCTCCTAATGCTTCACCATCCCCTTGTAATCTGTCTCACCATCATCTCTAGAACTTTTACAGAGATGTTTCCTCATTGAGAGGTGAGTCAACACATAGACACGAATTAAACTTACATCCCAGCCTTCCTCTACCTTCTTTATATCTCACAGCAAGAAGGAGTCTTTGTGTGCATGTGTGTTTTTGTTTAGCTTTTGCTCCCAAAGTTTCCTTAGTGGAATATTTAATAATTAATGAACATAATGAAATCTCTTGCAGATAAATTTTAATTCTCACAGGTAAAGGTTAACACATAATCATGAAAACTAATATCTAAGTTTTTTAACATTTAAATACTAAGGTTTTTTGCTTTGTAGACCATATGGCAAGGGGACCACATTTTTCAAAGAGTAATTTTCTTCCCTCAAGCCCTATCTAATAAGTAATGCACATAATGAAGATCCCTTGCTGAAAATCTCATTTTCTTAAGTAATCAACTGCCTACCATGTTCCATTTACACACATAATTTGATCTACAGAATTTAGAATAAAATGTCTTAAATTATTTCCTTATAAAAACTGGTCACTATAAACCTTTTAAACTATCCCAAATACAATGCATATAATCTATATTGCATGTCAGTTAGACCACAAAATCTCATTCAGCTTAAGCCATATTACTGTGTTTTTAATTTCACATTACCAAATAGTTAAAGTCCAATTTTCATACTTCAACAATTTCCAGGTAAAGGTGGCTAGGTGGGGAACTCAGCAAAAATTAGGGGGAAGAAACTAAGTCAAGCAACGGCTAAATGTTGCTATAAAACTATCCTAAACCGGGCTCAGTGGCTCAGCCTGTAATCCCGTGCCTTTGGGAGGCTGAGATGAGTGGATTGCCTGAGCCCGCGGGTTCGAGACCTGCCTGGGCAGCGAGACTCATCTCTACAATAAATAAAAAAAAATCAGCCGGGCATGGTAGCGCTTGCCTGTAATTCCGGCTACTCGGAAGGCTGAGGTGGAAGGATCGCCGGAGCCCAGCAGGCGAGGCTGCCACTGCACTCCAGTCTGGGTGACCGAGTGAGACTCCAACTCAAAAAAAAAAAAAAAAAAAAATCCTACTTAAAAGCCTAGAGATTATTAGCTCTTTGAGCATAGAGACCATTGTACCTCCCAAAGTAGTATTCTCACTTTTTTCAGCTATAGAGAAATTGACAGAATCTGTTCCATAATGAGAGGGGAGTCCACCAATTTCTCTATAGCTAAAAATTAATAACACACTAGGTAATAAAGAGTAGAAAGAGCCGGGCTCAGTGGCTCTGCCCGTAATCTCACGCTTTGGGAGGCTGAGGTGAGTGGATTGCCTGAGCCCGTGGGTTCGAGACCTGCCTGGGCAACTTGGCGAGACCTCATCTCTATAATAAATAAATAAAAAAAAAATTGGCCAGGCGTGGTAGGGCGCGCCTGTAGTTCCAGCTACTTGGAAGGCTGAGGCGGAAGGATCGCCGGAGCCCAGATCGAGGCTGCGGTGGCTGGGAGTGGCCACTGCACTCCAGTCTGGGCGAGTGAGTGAGATTCCAACTCAAAAAAAAAAAAAAAAAGAGTAGAAAGAGTAAGGTTTCTAAAAATTGACACTTTTGAATAGGTTTCATTAACAAGTCTGGCACAGTGGCTCATGCCTGCAATCCCAGCACTTTGGGAGGCTGAGGTGAGAGGATTGCCTGAGCTCACAGGTTTGAGACCAGCCTGGGCAACTTAGTGAGGCCTTGTCTCTACAATAAACACATTTTTAAAAATTAGCTGGGCATGGTGGTGCACACCTATAATTCCAGCTATTTGGCAGGCTGAGGTGGAAGGATTGCCTGAGTCCAGCAGGTTGAGGCTGTGGTGAGCGTGCCACTGCACTCCAACCTGGGCGACAGAGTGAGACTCCAACTCAAAAAAAAAAAAAAAATTCATTAACAAATTATTTACATAACAAAAAATTGAAAATATAAATCAATAGGAAAGCAGGTATGATCTATCGACACAATGAAATATTGTACAGTTATTAAGAAGAGAACGTTAGAGCTCTAAGTACTAACTTGCAAAGACGACAACACTAATGGTATCCCCTAAACAAATGATCTTTTTTCAGGTTCCAATTGCAAGTAAGATAAGAATTTCTTTTCTTTTTTTTTTTTTTTTTTTTTTTTTT
>NW_007036704.1:151984-162989 GCF_000164805.1 Carlito syrichta
AACTACAGGCGCGCGCTACCACGCCCGGCTGATTTTTGATTTATTGTAGAGATGAGGTCTCGCCTGCCCAGGCAGGTCTCGAATTGCTCAGGCAATTCACTCACCTCAGTCTCCCAAAGGCGGGGGATTACAGGCTGAGCCACTGAGCCCGGCTAAGAATTTATTTATTTATTTATTTATTATTAATATTTATTTATTTATTTTTTTGAGTCGGAGTCTCACTCTGTCACCCAGGCTGGAGCGCAGTGACATGCTCCCGCCCACACAGCCTCGACCTGCTGGGCTCCGGTGATCCTTCCTCCTCAGCCTTCCAAGTAGCTGGAACGACAGGCACGTGCTACCACGCCCGGCTCATTTTTTGATTTATTGTAGAGATGAGGTCTCTCCAAGTTGCCAGGGCTGATCTAGAACCCGCAGGCTCAGGCAATCCACTTGCCTCGGCCTCCCAAAGTTCAGGGATTACAGGCTGAGCCACTGAGCCTGGCCTAAGATAAGCACTTCAAGGGGAGTATGCCTGCCCTTAACCAGCAAGATACACTACATTTCCCTTGTAATCCCTTGTAATAACCATACAGTCTAGGAGACAACCCGGTTAAAGCCAAAACTGGGGGAAAAAAACTAAACTATACACTGCCTTAAATATTAAATACAGACACCAAGAAAAACTTTAAATTTATATTATTTGATCAAGTCAGAAGCGCCAGAATGTAGAAATCATGTCATGCGATTTCTACTTCAAAACAGATCAAATAACACACATCTCTCAGTGGCTCTGAAAGAAAAGGTGCTCTATGGTAGTTTTATTTTCTCTTTCTAAGTCAGAGAGATATCACTTCAAATCCAACTGCTGCCAGTTTTCTTTTCTTTTCTTTTCTTTTTTTTTTTTTGAGTTAGAGAGTCTCACTCTGTCGCCTAGACTGGAGTGCAGTGGCCGCTCCCAACCACGGCAGCCTCGGTCTGCTGGGCTTCAGCGATCCTTCTGCCTCAGCCTTCCAAGTAGCTGGAACTACAGGCGCGCGCTACCACGCCCGGCTCATTTTCTGATTTATTGTAGAGATGAGGTCTCACCAAGTTGCCCGGGCGAGTCTCGAACCTGCGGGCTCAGGCAATCCACTCACCTCAGCCTCCCAAGGCGCGGGATTACAGGCTGAGCCACCGAGCCCGGCTGCCAGTTTTCTTTTCATTCTTTCCAATCTTATTATGGTTGATTTGGTGGCTTACCGCAAATGAAAATGTTAAAAATCATCCAGTTTGTGACTGCATATTGGAAAAAAAGGTATTGAGAAGCACATGCTGTGAACTTTTATTAAAGCTATATACACATGGAATTGTAGCTACCTTTTCATGACTATGTCAACTGCACAAGCCCCATTTTGTCCTATGAAGCCAAGTCAAGTATTTTTTCTTCATAACTACTGTACCAAAGGCAATTCCTTGGGGCCTGTACCATTCACAGCAGGAAGGGGATGGTGAAGCATAACCACTGAGGCGCTGCCTCCAGGACCCAACTGCTGGGGCTGACACTGGCTTCTAGGAGAACTCTTGCCTATATTCACTGGTAGTAAAGTCAACAGGGGTTAACTGAAACTATTACTACAGTTGAGACAGAGGACTCTGAACTACAGATGGAAAAATAGTAAAATATTTTAAGGGATACAGGTATTTTTAAGCAGGAGTTACTTTAAGCAAACATTTTGGGTGAGCTAAACAGTTTTATTTTCTCAATCTAAGCTAGAGGAGATATCACTTCAAATCTTACTACCAGTGTTCTTTTCTTTCTTTCCAATTGTATTATGATTAATTTGAAGGCTTATCTAAAATGAAAATGTTCAAATCTGTCTGTTTAAAAGTATCCCGTTTGTGATCAAGGTCCTTCCATTTAAGTTTCTTTTTTTTTTTTTTTTGAGTTGGAGTCACTTTGTCGCCCTCTGTCGCCCAGGCTGGAGTGCAGTGGCACACCCACGGTCAGCCCAGCCTCACTCTGCTGGGCTCCGGGGATCCTTCCGCCTCAGTCTTCCAAGTAGCCGGAATTACAGGCGTGCCTGTACTACCACGCCTGGCTAATTTTTTATTTTATTGTAGAGATGGTCTCGAACCCACGGGCTCAGGCAATCCACTCACCTCGGCCTCCCAAAGAGCTGAGATTACAAACTGAGCCACCGAGCTTGGCCTGTTTCTTCTTCTGGACCTAGTCTACTCATTTGCTCCTTATTATTATTTTTTTATTTTTTAAATTTTATAGTTGTGGGGTACAATTCAGGGTTAGGTATATAAAAGTTCATTACGCAGCTTCCCTTGTTGACGAGGTGTGCCCCCCACCCCCCGGCAGATTCCCATTACTACCAATCTTTATAGTATAATGACAATTGTTCAAGGTCCACTTATAAGTGAGAACATTTATGCAGAACTTCACAGCGACCTGGATGGACTTAGAATCTATAATACTGAGTGGTCTATCACAGACACAAAGAACGGAGTACCACATGCTACCACATTGCTGCTTATTCGTATTACTCCACCAGAGGGCACACAAAAGAAAGGTGAAGATGTGAAATGCTCCAAGTTGGTAACCTGTTAGCTTCCAGAGAAGCCTTAGCAGCTAGCAGCATCACCTAAATACCTTAAATAACACAAACGCTTAAGATTTGCTGGAAACTCTCTTCTCCATTTGAAACAGTCTGGCCAAAATACAGCAAATATTAACGTATTCATTCAACAAACATCTGAGTTCCAACCATGTGCCAGGCATATTCTAGGCTCTAGAGATTCAGTAGTAAACAAAAGTTTCTACTGCCGTGGTGCTTTCGTCTATATCTGGCTAGGAGACAGATAATAAAGCACATAAAAAGACCATTTTAAGGCTGAGTGTGGTAGCTTACGCCTGTAATCCCAGCACTTTGAGAGGCCGAGTCAGGAGGATCGCTTGAGCCCAGGAGTTCGAGACCAGCCTGAGTAGCATAGTGAGACATCATCTATACAAAGAAAGCAAAAAAATTAGCTGGGCATGGTGGCATGTGCCTGTAGTCCCAACTACTCAGGAAACTGTAGCTGAAAGATCACCCAAGCCCAGGAGGTCACCCAAGCCCAGGAGGTCGAGGCTGCAGTGAGCCGTGATTGTGCCCCTGCAGTCCACCAGCCTGGGCAACAGAGTGAGACCCCAACCAGCTAAATACTGTGCAAGGAAAAAAAAACTGCAAGAAGTTCAAAAACAGCCTGGTACTGGAACAAGAACAGGCATATAGACCAACAGAACAGGACAGAGATTCCGGAAGCAAAACCTCAATTTCTCAACCAACTCATCTTTAACAAAGCCTTCACCAACAACCACTGGGGAGAGGAGAACCAATTCAGTAACTGGTGCTGGGAAAACTGGCTGACCACCCACAGAAGATTGAAATAGGACCCCTACCTATCACTATACACAAAAATCAATTCCAAATGGACCTAAATGTAAAACCTCAAACTATAAAAATCTTAGAAAACACAGGTGACACCCTTACGAAAATTGGAATAGGCAACCAATCCCTTATCAAAATTCCACGTGCCCATGCCATAAGAGATAAGATAGACAAGTTGGGTCTAATCAAACTGAATCACTTCTGCAAAGCAAAAGAAACCATCAAGAGAGCAAGAGACAGCCCACAGTACGGGAAAAAATATCTGCCAACTATATATCTGACAAAAAGTCTAACATCCAGGACCTACAAGGATCTCAAACATGCTGAAAGGAAGAAAACAAATAGCCCCATTAAAAAATGGGCAAAAGATATGAATAGACAATTCTCAAAAGACAACATATGAGCAGCCAACAGGTACATGAAAAAATGCTCAGCCTCACTAATCGTCAAACAAATGCAAATTAAAACCACACTGAGATACCACCTAACTCCAGTCAGGATGGCCATCATCAACAACTCAAAAACACCGATGCTGGAGAAAATGCAGGGAAAAGGGAACACTTCTACACTGCTGGTGAGAGTGTAAACCACTACAACGTCTGTGGAAAACAGTGTGGCGAATCCTAAAAGATCTAAAAATCAACCTTCCATATGACCCAGCAATCCCCATTCTGGGAATATACCTGGAGGAACTCAAATCACTCTATGAAAAAGATACCTGCCCATGCACGTTTACTGTAGCATTATTCACAATAGCAGAAACATGGAACCAATCGTGCTGCCCATCGAAAGTGGACTAGATAAAAAAAAAAAATGTGGTACATATACATGATGAAATATTACATAGCCATAAAGGACAAAATTATGAACTTCACAGCAACTTGGATGAACTTAGAGTCTATAGTACTCAATAATCTATCACAGAAACAAAGAACAGAGTACCACGTGTTCTCACTCATAAGCAGACTCTGAACAATTATCATAATACCATAAGAAAGGGATTGGCAGTAGTGGGAAACTGCCCAGTGTGGGGGGAGGGAGGGGCACTCTTCACCAATAACGGTACCTGATCTCAAACCAGGTGAAGTGGCACCAAAGTGAAGCCCAAACTTTACCTGTACAATGACCATCTGTATACCCAACCCTGAATTGCACTCCACATCTTTAAAATAAAAATTTTTTTAAAAAAAGAGTTCAAGGGCGATTTTTAAGTGAATTAATCTAAGTAAAGGCCTAAATGAAGTGAGGGGATGCGCCATGCCTTAAGCTGGTAGGGGGAAGCATTCCAGACAGAAGAGTAAATGCAAAAGCCCCGAGGCAGAAGTTAATAGGGCATGCTAGATCAATAGGAGTGAAGGGAGGCAGGCTGGAGGAGTGAGCAAGGCCAGAGGGGCAGGAGGTGAGATCAGGGAGGTTTGAGAGGAGCCCAATCACATGATCGTGCAGGCTTCCTGATAATAGTAAAAACTTCAGATTTCATCTAACAGTAATGAATTCTGATGACTGAGATACAATTTGATTCGATCTACCTCGTTTAAAGTTCATGCTGGCTGCTGAGGGACAGAGTGGAAGCTGCTAGATCAGCTGGGAGACTATTGCAGTTGTTCAGGCCAAGGAAAAACGTGGTTTGGTTCAAGGGTAGTAGTGGCAGTGGAGGTGATAAGAAATGGTCAGATTTGGAGTAACTTTTTTTTTTTTTGAGTCAGAGTCTCACTCTGTCACCCAGGCTGGAGTGCAGTGGCATGCTCCCGGCCACCCCAGCATCAACCTGCTGGGTTCCAGCGATCCTTCCATTTGAGTCTTCCAAGTAGCCGAAACTACAGTTGCGTGCTACCACGCCCCATTAATCTTTTGATTTATTATAGAGACGAGGTCTCACCATGTTGCCCAGGCTGGTCTCAAACCTGCGGGCTCAGGCAGTCCTCTCACCTCAGCCTCCCAAAGTTCTGGGATTACAGGCTTGAGTCACCGTGACCGGCCTTGGAGTCATTTTTAAGGTAGAGCTCATAAGACTTGGTGATGGAGCACAAGATTAGAATCATTAAACAAGGGAATTAAGGATAACACTTATGATGTTTTGCCTGAGCAAGTGGTGGATGGTGGTGAAGGAAGAATGAGAAACTGTAGCCAAAGTGGCATTATGAAGATCAGATAGGGGATATCCCGGAAGGGAGGAAAAATGTTTCAATAAGGAGCTACCTATCACCTGTGTCTGATGTGTCTAAAAGATCCAATTTGGCAAGACTGATGTCCTGGCAACCTCAAAAAGAATGGTTTCTAGTAATAAAATCGTAAATAAATGTTCAACATGTAAATCAAATGAAAGCTGTCCTGATATGGAGTAGCTGGAATGTGAGGTTGGAATCTTCAAAATTCCCCATCACGTGTTGCCTCCCTCCTGCCAGAGGTCCCTACGTTTATTTAAGATTTTATTACCTGAAAAGAGAGTTATGTCCTGTACCTTCCAGTACAAACCTCATGTAAACCTCTCATTACACATATGGCAAATTTAAGACTCATTGAGGTTTCATTAGCAGAATTTTTCATTAAATTGTTCAATAATACTTTAGAGGTATTTGAGGTCTGAAGCAATATTTGTATATGGAAATAAAAGAAATATCTAATTCACCATGAAAACTTTAAATTTTTTGACACCATTTCTCATTTGACTAAAAAGTAAGCATTTTTCTTAAATCAAACCAATTGAGTATATTTTTTTTCTGTATAAGAACCTATAAAACATATTACTATACCCTTTTCTGCCAAGCTCTATGAGAGTAACTAAATAAGCACACATTCCTTGACAAGCAGGCTCAACTGTCACTTCATTATACTTGATAACATTTATAAGTGTTTATCACTGAATGTTAATTGCTTCCCCTTAACAATTTTTCTCCATGCTGTTCGTCACACCTATACTTCTTTACCCATATCAGCCTCCAAAACTGGATTTTAAACTTAACTATTTTGTTTAGTGTCATAGAATAACATTTGAAACAAAGAAATTGCAAAATTACTAATGGGGGATAATGAATGAATAAATACAACTTTTGAAAGGAAAAAAAAGAACAGTTTCTTGGAGTGGGAGGGATGAAGTCTCTCTGGAGGGGTTCAGAAGATGGGAGATAAAGAGAGACAGCCTACGTGGAGTCTTTCAAATATTTCTTTTTTTGAAAGCAAGTTTTATTTTTAATTCTTCACTTACAAAGTTTCAAACTTAAACCCAAGAAAAGTAGTATTGTGAACACCTCTTATGCCCTTCACCTACACTCACTGATTGTGAACAAGTGCCATGTTCTTTATCAGTCTCTCTATATAAATAGTTGTTAATTTGCCCACCCATTTGAAAGCTGAAAACAGAGCCGGGCTCAGTGGCTCAGCCTGTAATCCCGCGCCTTTGGGAGGCTAAGGTGAGTGGATTGCCTGAGCCTGTGGGTTTGAGACCTGCCTGGGCAGCGAGACCTCATCTCTACAATAAATCAAAAAATCAGCCGGGCATGGTAGCGCATGCCTGTAATTCCGGCTACTTGGAAGGCTGAGGCGGAAGGATCGCCAGAGCCCAGCAGGTCGAGGCTGAGGTGGCCGGGAGCCGCCACTGCACTCCAGTCTGGGCGACAGAGTGAGACTCCCACTCAAAAAAAAAAAAAAAAAAAAGTCGAAAACATTTTGACACATTACTCCTAAATAATTAATTCACTGTGTTACCTTTGAAAAACAACGGCATTCTCTTACATAATCATGGTACAATTATCAACTTCAGGAAATTTAACACTGATATAACACTATTATTTAATATTCAGTACATATTCAAATCTTGCCAACATCCTAGTAATGTTCTCAGAGCAATAATTTTTTTTTTCCAATCCAGGATTATGCATGGTATTTGTCATGTCTTTGGAGTTTCCTTCAATCTGGAACAGTTCCTGAGCCTTCCTTTGTCTTTCTTTCATGATTTGATATATTTGAAGATTACAAGGCAGTCACTTTATAGAACAATCCTCAATTAAGGTCCCTCAGTTGTTTCCTTGTGATTAGATTCTGGTCAAACATTTTAGAAATGCCACAGAGAAGTAATGATGTCCCTAGCTCAAGCACATCAAGAACAAGATTATACTACTTTTGGTGACGTTAATTTGGATCACTTGATTAACGTAGCATGGATGAACTAGATTTCTCCACTCTAAAATTACTGTTTCCCCCTTGGTCATTAACCTAGAAAGATCATTTGAGATTGTGTAATACTTGCCTAAAGTAACATCTTCCTGATCAATTATTATTATAAGAGTTGTAAACTCAAGATTTTTCTAATTCTATTGTTCCTTCTACATTTTTTAATTGGCATTCTACTTGGAAAGACTTTCCCTTATTTATTATGGACTTCTGAATTTATTTTATTAAATGGGCTATAAACTATGACTATCGTTTATTTCGATGCTCAAATTTTTCTAAGATTTGGCCACAGGGAGCTCCTTCCAGCTGGTTTTATGTCCTTTTGACACATACCATCATTTTTTGAATACATCCTTACTTTGCAGCACACAATGTCCAAGGTTCATCTTACACTTTCCCTGACCCAGTTCTGTTATCAGGCATTTAGATATGGGCATTAGTTGTGCTCACTGCTACTAGGGTGTCATTGCTTCTAGGTCCTTTCATCAGACAGAACTAGAAAATACATGTATGTATATACGTGCGTATGCATATGTGTATATATGTTTCAATCATGAGCTCATATTGATGCCACTAATTCCAATCCAATACCAATAATTCTTCCCTGCCTCTGTTCCATATTTTTTTGTCCTGAGTCAGGATCTCACTCTGTTGCCCAGACTGGAGTGCAGTGGCATGTTCACAGCTCACCACAGCCTCAGCTCCTGAGCTCAAGTGGTCCTCCTGCCTCAGCCTCCAGATGCCATCACCATCCTGGCTAATTTTTTAAATTTCTTGGTGGAGATGAGGTCTCATTACCTTGCCTAGAATGGGCCCAAGTGACTCTCCCTCCTTGGCATCCCAAAGTGCTGGAGTTACAGGCATAAATAAGTCACTGTGCCTGGCCTGTTCCATATTTTTATTTCCCTTCTTTCATGTTGAAAACCCTAGCTCCCAAAATATCACTGAGTTTACTCATTTGCTCAGTCCTGCAATAAACAATAGTTTCAGAATTGCTTTACATCTACAATACCAATAACAGACTACTACCCAGAGTTCAAGATTTTTTTCCAGTTCTTTTAAGACTTTAGATTAGGGGCATATAGTAAATAAAAGTACTATATTTAAAACTTATTTGGATTCTTTTTCCCCCCCTTTCTGGGTGTTTATGCTATTCACTGAAATATAGTTGGTCCATTTGCCGCTGTTTGTATTCAATTTTGGAGACCCCAAAATCTTGTTAATTTTATTTTTTTTAACATATACAAAATGAGCAAGTTTCCAAAACTCAGAAGTCTACAGAAAGGTACATTTCAAGCAGAGCCACTCCTGCTAGTCCAGTTTACTCAGTTCCTACCACCTCCCGAGGGTAACTAATTAGTTTCTGGCTCTCTCTCCTGTATTTATTTGTGTTCTTCAAAAAATTGCGTTTCCTCAAGGTGAAGTAGGGAAATGAGGCAGTCACTGAAGCAGAACACTGGATAAAGGAAAATTTTTATGATAATGTGGGAAATATAACAGAATGTTTGCATAACAATGTAAATGAGTCCGCAGAAACTGACAAATTGAAGATACAGAAGAGAGGCTAAACTGCAGCTGGAAATATTTATCAAAATATCTTCTGGCTTAATTTGAGGGACATAAAAGGGCTCTCATATCCCAAAACAGATTGCCATCCTGTTTCGTAACCTTCCGAATTAGTTATAGCTACGTCTCTAGAGAACCCAGGTCAAAGGGGAGTCATTATTTTGGAAGAATAATTAAACCACCGCCATTTATTAATGTCTATAGGATAAATTCCAACCTTGCAAGAGGGAGGTTTTGAACTTTGAACAAGACATTCAATCAGGAGTAAAGAGGTAAGAAGAGAAAGGCCAATGTGAGGATCTGTATGGATGGACAGCAATGATTATGCTGGAAAAACAAACACACATCTCTAGCATGTCTCTGGGATTTTACACATATGCCAAGGGTCACTCCTTATGACCTGGCACTAAGTTAATGTGGCACAGAGGAAAGAACACGAACTTTAGAGATAAGGAGGTCTTGCCTTGAATCCCAGGTGAGTTACTTCACAGCTGCATGACCACTGGTCCGTTACTTAACATATCACAGGCACAGTTTCCTTACCTGAGAAGCAGACAATGTCTTCACCCATTATTGTGAGACATAAATAAAATAATGTATAGCACTGCCCCGTCCAGAACGTTTAGTAAGTAAGTGCTATAAAAGAAGCAGATTAAGCTAGTCAGCGATGTAAATAAGCTAATGATATAGCCAGCTGACTTCAGTAACATGCTTGAGAGAAATCACACGCGCTCAGGCAGTATTTGGTATGGGCACAAAGATGTCCAACACTCAGTTCCAATTCTTAACTTTCATATTGCCCAAGAGTCTATATTTAAAGCGTAAAAATATGTGCTGGCATACTTAGGCGTCAATGATTTAGAAGAAAGAATCCTACAAGTTAACGATCACCAGTGACTGAATAACTTCCTAAATAATGTCTGTAGGCCCACAAAGAGATGAGCCAACCTCAATGTCACATGCCTTATTAATCAGTTTTACAATTTTATCAACGTGTATACAGAGGGCTGACAACATCCAATAAATCGATATTTCAAAAGTTTCTATTTCCGTTTCAAATTCATCTGTAAACCAAAAGGCAACAAGAAAAAGCTTAAAATGATTTTTAGCCAGATACTGAAATACACAATAAGCTTTCAGAGCTCAGGCTCAGTGGTGCACCGAAAGCCCCATACTGAAGAGTATTAAAATGTGTCACGGCAGAGACTCAAACATACGATTTTAAAAGCCTCTCATCCGTTGTTTCCCTCACCGACCAGAAATGCCTTCCCTCTCATCTTCAAGAGCAGCGTGCGCTCTATCTCGTCCTAGAAGATGCACTTACAGGTCCCAATCTCAGTTTGCAGCACTGAGGTGGACCGCTGATAAAAGTTCTCACCAATTACATTTCGAGTGTCTCAAGACAACTTCCCGGGAAGACGCCGATCCACACGCCAAGCGACCGAGTCGCGGCTGACAAGGAGGAGGAAGACGCGCCCTCATCCTTTACTGAAAGAGAAAGGGAAGGAGCGGGAGAAAAGGGAAGAGAGCGATGCAAAATAACAAAGCGCTGCCGCTGCAAACAAGTGAAAGCCTGGGTTGAAACTTTTGGAAAGCCAATTCTCCCTCGCCGAAGAGCAACGCGTATCGCGGCACAAGGCGCTCGTTCGTGTTTCGAAGCACAAGAAGAGCGGAGACAAAAGGAAAACACTTTCTCGGGTACCGGCCGTACAAGTACCCGAAAGGCATCCATTGCCTCCCACCGGCCGGGCAGGATACCATTTCAGAAACATACTTGACACGAAACCACGGGGCTCGAGTCCGCACTCGGTGGAGAACTTTTACGCGCTCTCCCTCCCGGCGCCCCCCGCCCGGCGCCCCGCCCGGCAGCC
>NW_007036704.1:163764-226252 GCF_000164805.1 Carlito syrichta
CGCCGAGGCGCCGCTCCCCGGACTGGTGAGCGCAGGAAGGTCTTACAAGGTGGCGCGGTGGTCCCCGCTCGGCCCTCGCGAGTGGCGTGGCCGGGTGCCGTCTGGGGCCCAAGCGTCGTCGTGGCCAGAGCCGGGATGGTGACACCTGCCTCGTCAAGATGCTAAAAGTATTCAGTGAAGCGGTGTTTGCAGAGCCTGCCTCCAAATAAATGATCGATACTTGGGGGTGATTGTTACTGTTGTCACTCGTGGAACCGGAAGGCCTTCCAGATAACCCTGCCAAGTCTCTCTTCGCTGCCTGGGTTGCACGCCACCTGCATCCCAATCGACTTTTTCCCCCCCTCCCACATTTCCCTGGGTGTTTTACGTTTAAAATGTCATGAAATAAACGCATCTATCCAATTTGCTGCCTCTGAAGTCAGTGCGGCCTGGGAGCATTTTTCCTCTCCCCACCCCCATCTTTCTTCTGAGTTAATTCCAGTTTGACAGACTGTTGCTATAGCATTCCTCCTCTGACGTCAAACAATTTAAAGACACAGCCCTGGGGAACGAGCACTGTAGAGGAGTTCTCTGTGGATTTTCTGTGCTGGAGAAAGGTTTGAACAAATTCCTAAGAGAACTCGAACACCCCCGGAGCCTGTTCTGTTTCTTCGTCTTGAGCTGCTTCCCACTATCACTTGGATTAGATCGATTAGTCCCTTGAAAGAGATGATGCCATAATAAACACACCCTAATTGCAACTGTGGAGAAAATGTGACCGTTTTGTATAAGAGCCAGACCGTGACAAAAATGGAAGCAATCGTGGTACGAGGATGATGAAGTTATGAGTTTTTCCCCCAAAATTTTCATTTTCATGAATATTAGTGACATTTTCCCATTAAGAACAAAGAGGGGAAATGGCAAATATCCTGCATATCCAAGTGTCAGCAAAGTTGATTGGTCCCTGAGTGTTTTGCTTCTATAACTATTTGTATGTCTTAATGATTAAATCCTGGGCTTTATCATTGTCATTTTTAGGAGGAAGCAAGGGGGAATTGTTAGTTAAAGAGTGCCTATTATGTACCAAGCTCTCTGCTTTCTTATACTTTACTTAATCCTCATAATTATCTTGTGGTATGGATTTTATCCCCACTTTACAGATAAGTAAACCAAAGCAGGATAGCATTAAGGATTTTCCCTGGAGTCACACAGAGTGGCAGATCCTTACAAGGCCTCAGACCAGACCGACTCCAAAGCCCACTTTCTTTCTTTTTTCTTTTTTTTCTACTTTCTTTCTTTAGATTCTTTTCTGCTTGGTTCCTGTGCACTGGCACTTACCATATATTGTAAGACTTTGAGAGGGGGTTGGTTAAGATTATCTGTTGACAAGTTGCTGGCATTTAGGAAAGCCCACTGGAAAACCACGAGATAGTCTATTCTAAGAAAGATGGGGGAAATACAAATCAACAGCTTCTAAACACAAAATACAAAACCTGAAATGATGTAACAAGAATTTTCCTGTCTTTTGAAGTGTTGAGAAAAATGATAACCTCAACCTTCCTGAAAATTTAATGTGGACAGAGAAATTGCTAGAAGAATAAAGCCAAAGTACAAAAAAAAGTGAATTAAAGAGTAATAATTATCCAAACGTATACACTTCCGAGAATATTATATTTCTGTTTTGCCACATCTGCTGCATGTTTTTCTGAAAAGAACACTTACTTGCAAATCTGGAAGTAGAGCTGATTAAAGGAATTTCATTACCAGGAACAATCACTTAAGAGCAAACCAATGAGCCTAAGTAATCCAGCAATTCATAACTATTTCAGTAATAACAAATTCCATATAGAAACAGAGAAATGAGGGAGGGCCAAAGAGAAAGACAGCTGGGGAGAGGGGGGAAGGAGAGAAGGAGGAAGCTATGCTATTAACATTTTTGACACCTGCTAGTATGTGTGGACAATTGTAGTGATGTATCCTACTTCTAAGGATTAAGTTCAGTCATATTTTGTTTGGGTACCATTCGGCGATAATTGTATTGCTAACTCATTAAGCCCCTTCTCACACCTACTCTATTAAGAGAAGATGATGGGGTCCCCACTAGGGAACCTTTGAAGACAAAAGCCCTGTCTGTTTCGTCTTTGTATTCCCCATAGTGTTTAACAGAACCTGGTACTTACTAGGTACTCGGTGAACAAATATATGAATAGATGCACTTGGCTACTGGTTTGATTCAACCTCCATACCCAACCCCAACCCATACCCTACTCTGAAGATGGGAGGGGGAAAGTGATCATTGTTTCTCTGGGAGGTTAGTTACAGTTGCTTATGCAGAATGTCTTGCTCCCCTTTGATCAAGTTCAGAGAAGCTCTGCTCTCTGTCCTATGTAGGGCGAATCTGAATCTCATTCTCGGTGAGCTGCTCATAATCCACGGTGCCTAGATTTGTAACCTCTGCTTTTAAATTGTATCCTAGGAATGGTCTCATTTTTTCCTGAGCCTGCCTTGCTCTCAGACAATGCCAAATGTGCACTTATTAAAGTGTTTCGTTAAAGTGTACAATATTTCAGTACTGTCACGTACGTGCTGTGTGCATTCGTTAAAGTGTACAATATTTCAGTATTGTCATGTATGTGCTGTGTGCATTCCAATTCTATTGTATTCCACAAGAGGCCAAATTGTATACATGCACATGCAACATCATAACTAAAGTAATGGATTTCTTTCAACTACAACAAAGCATGTTTAAAAATAATAAACAGATATCGTCCAATGGGATTGGCAGCAGACTTCCCCAAGAGTTCGAGAAGCAATTCCTTGGTAGTCTTTGTAAGCAGTAGGCTCATGAGTCATTTCAGAAAGACATCCTCGATACAGAGCAGTCATGTCTAAAGCCTTCCCTATTGCTCACATGCATTGCATTTCCATCTAGAATCTTTTTCGTCTGTATTTTCAGCCCACCTTTGCTGTGCTCCTCTGACACGCCTGATAAAAATAAGTTGTAGCACTTGTATCTTTCTACTCGGATACTCGTTTGCCATGGCAATTTGGAATCTATCACCCACATGTATCCCAGTGACCTTAGGAGAGTGCTGTACTTAGCTAATGGCATCTATCACAGGTCTGGAAGGGGGGCATTGAGGCATGCAGGCATATATCTGCTGCTCCGTGTCCTTTACTTCAGGTGCCTGGAATCTGTTCGTGGAAAGGGACACGGCAAAGTGAACAAAATACTAAGCCGCACATAAGACCTTTTTAGAACTTTAGGCTCTGGCACTAAATATGTATGTGATCTTGAGCAGATCACAGCACGCCTGCATTGTCTTACTCAATTACATAAAATAAAGGTACTGAATTCATACACATTGGCAAATAGACAAGATCCATGCCGTGAACTCAGTGCTGTGCCCAAGGGATGACTTCACTAACCCATCATAGGCTCTTTTCCTCCAAGCCTCATCCCATCCCAAGAATTCTTCTGAACACCACATTCGAGAATGGGACTCTGATCTCTTTTTCCTGATAAGGGAGTAAAAACATCCTATCAGTTATCTATTGCTCTGTAGGATCCACCCCAAAACTTAATGGATTAGAACAACAGCCAGCATTTATTTTGCTCATGAATATCCAACTTGGGCAGGGCTTGGCAGACACACTCTTCTCGACTCCACGCAGCGTGTGCTAGATTGACACTTTTCAACATGGCTGGCAAGTTGCTGATGGCTGCTGGTTGGAAGATCAGTCGGGTGTGGGAGCAGAGACCTCAGTTTCTCTGCATATAGGCTTTTGCATGGGCGACTTGGAATTCCTCACACCATCATGGCTGGGTTCTAAGAGCAAGTATTTCCAGAGAACAAGGAGGAAGAGGGTAGCATTGTTATGATTAGCCTCAGCAATCACGTAGAGTAGCTTCCACCATACTCTGTCGGTCTAGGCAGTCACAAGTTAAAGTAATAGGGACATAGACCATTGATGGAGAAGTAGCAAGATTCTAGAAAAGCCTATCAGATGGCAGATATTAACGCAGCTATCTTGAGAAATACAGTCTCCCCAAATGCATTTGCTAACTCTGGATTAATGATCTATGAGGATCTAACAATATAAGATTTTATCTTTCCATTTCTTCTTCCTACATAGTATTGACTTTACTTATGCTAATATGTTCTCTCAGATATTTCAAACAATGGAAAATATCTTGTTTTCCTTTCAAATTTGTTTTGACTTTGCTTTCTGTTTTAATTTTTATTTTAAAAATTATACTGTAAAATTGACTTTTGGGGGAATTTATTTCTGTTTTTGCTTTTTTTGTTTTTGTTTTTGTTTTTGCATTGGGGGTCTCACTCTGTTGCTCAGGTTGGAGTTCAGTGTTGCTTTTATGACTCACAACAGCTTCCAATTCCTGGGCCCAAGTGACCCTCTTGCCTCAGCCTCCCAAGCAGCTGGGACTGCAGACATGCACCAATATGTCCAGCTAATTTTTAAAATTTTTTTGTAGGGACAATTCCTTGCTATATTGTCCAGGCTGGTCTTGAACTCCTGGGTTCAGGCAACCCTCCCACCCCGGTCTCCCTAAATTGCTGGGTCTATAGGTGTGAGCCACTGCTCCCGGTCCAGTGCTATGATTTTAAGCACATGTACAGATTCATGTGCCAGCCACTTCATTTGGAACACAGAGCAGATCCACTGTCCCCCAAAACCTCCTCATGCTGTGTCTTTTAGTCACCTCCCCTATCTCCCATAACACCTAGCAATCACTAATTTGTCCTCCATCCCTATGGCTCTGGCCTTTTAAGAACATCATATAAATGGAACCATACACACCATGGAACCTTTTGAGACTGGCTTCTTTCATTCTACATAGCACTTTTATTCTTTCTTTTAGCTGAGAAGTATTTCATGGTGTGGAAATACCAGTTTGTTGGTCCATGTGGAAAATGGATCACTGAAGGACATTTGGGGTGTTTTCCAGCCTAGAGCAGTTCTGATTAGAGTTGCCCTAAATATTCATGGACAGGTTTTTGTGTTAACGTGTTTTCATTTCTCTGGAGTAGATAACCAGGAGTGGAATTGTTGGGTTATATGGTGAGTGTATGTTTAACTTTATAAGAAACTGCCAAACCACTTTCCAGAGTGGCTTTGCATTCTCAGCAGCAACATGTATGCGTGCCAGTTGCTCCGAATCCTTGCTGGCACTTGTATTGTCAATCTTGACCCTTCAAATAGGTATGTAGTGCTATCTCATGATGGTAGCATATCTCTGTATCTTCTTGAGCATCATAAATGCATGTTGCCTCCTGCCTTCCTGGCCCTGATCAACTACATGCATTTCTTTCAAATTAGTTTTCCTAAAGCACAACACTGATTCTATTCCTTTTTGGCCCAAAGAGCCTACCATGATTTCCAATTATTCACTGAACAGAATATACCTGTCTTGCCCTGGCATGCAAGGCCTTATGTAATCTAGCTCCACTCTGCCTTTCCAGGTCTATCTTTTACTACTTTACCGAGTTTTTTTACCCCATCTAGTCCTTTGCTCTTCTGATGAACCTTCTCATCTTTGTCAGTGCTCTCCCCAAACTGACTCTTCTTTCTTTCCTTTTGTACTTCTCAAGAACCATGAACTTTGGCTGGTAATCCCAGGACTCTGGAAGGCCAAGGTAGGAGGATTGCTGGAGCCCAGGAGTTCAAGATCAGTACGGGTAATAGTGAGATTTCAAAAAATTAGCCAGATGACTGTAGTCCCAGCTGCTCGGGAGGCTGAGATGGAAGCGTAACCTGAACACAGGAGGTTGAGGCTGCAGTGAGCTGGTAAGCCACGATCATGCCACTGTTCTCCACCCTGGGTGACAGAGAGACCCCGACTCAAAAATAAAAATAAAAAAAGAACCAAGAACTTGAGATTGTCCTTGCCTCTCTGTGCCTGGAATGCCATCATACAATACCATGCAACCTATCCTAGACACTTGTCCCAGGCTCCTAGGGCACCCTACTGGACCAGGCAGCACCTCCTGGACCAGACGGTCACCTCGCTGGAAAATTAGTCTCATAAAAGAGACTGTAATCCCAGCACTTTGGAAAGCCAAGACGAGAGAAATGCCTGAGCCCAGGGGTTCAAGACCAGGCTGGGCAGCATGACTAGACATTGTCTCTACAAAAACATCAAAAACTTAGCTGCGCATGGTGGCTTGCCCCTGTAATTCCAGCTACTTGGAAGACTAAGGTGGAAGAATGACCTGAGTCCAACAGCTCGAGGCTGCAGTGGCCATGAGCATGCCACTGCACTCCAGCCTGGGCAACAGAGTGAGACTCTGACACAAAAAAAAAAAAGAAAGAAAGAAAAGAAAAGAAAACGTCTCCTTTACTTTCCAAGTGATTTTAATAAAGACCCCTCCCTTGGAGAGGGGCAGAACCAGAAGGGAGTGACAGCCTCTTTCACTGAGCATTGCATTCCAAAGGAGGCCCTTTTTCTTCCCCAAATCCACTCCTCCCTTTATTTTTAGAGTCAGAGTTTCATTTGGTTGCCCAGGCTGGAGTGCAGCAGCACATTCACGGCCTCCCTGGTGTCGACCTGCTAGGCTCCGGCGAGCCTTCCGCCTTAGCCTTCCACGTAGCCAGAACTACAGGCATGCGCTATCACGCCTAGCTTGTTTTTGATTTATTGTAAAGACAAAGTCTCGCCAAGTTGCCTGGGCTGTTCTCGAACCCACAGGCTCAGGCCATCCTCTTGCCTTGGCCTTCCAAAGTGCTGGGGTTACAGGCTTGAGCCACCGTACTCAGCCTACTCCTTCCTTTAACCAGTGTTTGAACACTAGAAGGCAAAGAGTGGATATATAGTAAAGACAGTCTCTTATGCCTGTCTTAGCAGTTCTCGGAGAAATTTTTGAAACTTTTAAAGAATTGAGTTTAATGATATGGTAATTTTTCAGATGACTTTCCAACAAAGCATGAAGAGCTCTGAGAGCTGTCAACAATATGTCACTTCCCTTCAGCAATGCATGCTGAGAAAGAATAATTTAATACCATTAACAGTTTTCTGATGGCAACAGTTGTTTTGATCTGATACCAAGTCACTTAGCCTGGACTTTAGACTCTAGTTAGGAAGGAAGAAAAGATGAAAAGGAGTCTTGTGGATCAATTATTACTTGAAACATTTTAATTTATTGGTAGAAATGCCAATCTCACTATCAGAAACAACAAACATTAATAAGCCCGCTCTTTAAAACAAAACTCTAAGATTAAGAGAATGATTTTGAATGTCTCTTATTGCTCCAGAGACAATTTAAGAGAAAAAGAAGTTTGAGTCAGGGTCTTGCATTGTTACTGCAGCCTCGACCTCCTGGGCTCAGACGATCCTCCTGCTTCAGCCTCCTGAATAGCTGGGACTACAGGGGCACACCACCACACCCAGCTAATTTTTTCATTTTTTTGTAAAGACAGGGTCTCGCTATGTTGTCCAGGCTGGTCTCAAACTCCTGGGCTTAAGCGAGCCTCCTACCTTGGCCTCCCAAAGTACCGAGTTTATAGGTGTGAGCCACTGCACCTAGCCCCTTAGCCATTTTATCTAAATGGACCAGGATAGCCAAATCATGTTTCCAAAAGCCCATCAAAAGCCTAAGTAAGTCAAGTGAAATTGTTAATGATAGCAAATTCGGTTCAGGTCAAGTACACAAGTATACAATGTGTTAAAGTCACACTCTCCTAAGTTTTCCACCTTGTGTAATTATGCCCATTTTATGGTGCCTAGAGCATAATAGATAACTTTGTATGATCTAGAGATTATAATCGCATGGCTATTTGATGCCAAAATCTCACTCCTGGAGCACTCATTCATGCCTTATCATGCTGTACCCACAGTCTTAGCATAGCACCTGCACGTAGTAGGATCCCATCAATATTGTTCAGTGAATAAATGAGTGAAGGAATACAGAGCTCTAAGAGAAGGTCTCTGGGAGCTCCATTCATTTATTCCTTTGCATTTGATGTGTTCTCATACAAAAAGGTATCTTCATAGCGAGTTAGGAATGAACAGAATCAGGCTAACTAAATGCCTGATCTGACATTCGTGTTTCTTGGAGTGGAATCTTCTCCTGGCAGGTGAGACAGTCAAGATGGGGTAGAAAAAGGGCATATGTTCTAAGACTTGGGATGGTTTTTACACTGTTGCTTCACTCCGAGGCAACATTTGAAAACTGAGCCAACTCTCCCTTTAGGTTTTCTTGCATTGTCATTTTAGTTCCTAATGTGATGTGGGAAGGGGCGGGAGAGCTGCTCCAACACTTCACCATCAAAAGGCAGCAGCTGATAAGGACTTCTGGAGCAATTTCCTCTCCTCGGGGACCAGGAATGGAGAAGACTCTGGGGAGAAGCCAGCTTCTGTTCTCATAGTGCTTGCCGAGTGCACTAATGGGTATGAGACAGTCACCTGTTTTTAAGTGCTCTTTGAGAAAACCCAACCCTTTGAATTAGCAGGATAATGACGATTTAAACAAGAACTGTTTTTCTCTTCTTTAAAATGTCTTTGGGGAAAAAAATTAAGTATTAGGACTAAATACATTTGTCCTCCCATAGCCTTGGAATATTGGCTCTAGACATCTCAAGGACCAAAATTCAAGGATGTTCAAGCCCCTGACATAAAATGCATATATTTTAATGCGCACAGTATGTGCATATTTCCTATGCACATCCTCCCGTATACTTTAAAGCATCTTTAAATTGCTTATAATGCCTAATGCAACAATGTCCATGCTATGTAAATCATTGTCATACTGTTTTAAAAAGCTGTATTTTTTATTGTAATATTTGAAAACACTTTAAAACTTTTTTTCAAACATTTTTTATTCAAGTGTGGTTGACTCTGAAGATGCAAAACAGGAAGACACGGAGGGCTGTCTGTGTCTGAAAATAAGTATCTAAAATGCTGTAGGGATGGGGCAGAATTAAGGATTTTTAAAGACAGAAACAATCTGCTTTTAAACAAATGTCCTGCTTTAGTATATCCCTTCAGTATCTTTGACATTTAACCTACTTTTCAATGCACTTAGGAGACAGCGCTTCACATTACTTACCTCATTTGCTAGCTACCACGGATTCCTGAGGGGATATTATAATTCCTTTTGTCAGAGAGGGATCAGCAGTAGCGGGACATTGCCAGGGGAGAGAGGGATAGGACACATGACACCGCTACACGTATATGATCCTAAACCAGGGGAAGTGAGGACCAGCTAGAGGCCCAAACTTTGCCTGCATATAAACCACATATGTACCTAATCCTGACATCTTTACAATCTAATAAAGAAATATAAATATATATATATAAAACTCCCTTTCTGCCAAGGGAGAGATTGAGACTCAGAGAACTGAGCATCTTGCTCAAGGTCCTGAGGCAGTGCCAAGGATGGGCTTGGGGGTCCCGATCCTGCCCTCCTTACCCCTGCCTAACCCCCCATCTCCCATCTCCAACAGCCCTCCAAGCGACCCCAGTAACTAGACAACCCGAGGAAACAAGAGTGCTTGCTCTGAAAATGAAGATTCAAAACCCTTCAGCAACACTACCGCCCTGAGCCTCTCCTCTATCAAATCACACAGCTGATGGATGGTGGAGCTGACATATGGAGCCAGAGTTTCTGACCTGATGCTTGGGGGTGTGCCCAGCCCTGCTCTTAGAAGCCTCCCCTGACTGGGCACAGTGGCTCACGCCTGTAATCCCAACACTTTGGGAGGCTGAGGTGAGAGGATTGCCTGAGCCCAAGGATTTGAGACCAGTCTGGCAAATTGGTTGAGACCTCATCTCTGCAATAAATTTAAAAAGTAGCTGGGCGTGGTGGGTGCGCACCTATAGTTCCAGCTACTTGGAAGCCTGAGGTGGAAGGATTGCCTGAGCCCCGCAGGTCGAGGCTGCGGTGGCCGTGAACAACCCACTGCACCTGCCTGGGCGACAGAGTGAGACCCCAACTCAAAAAGAAAAGAAGTCTTCCCTCCAGCAGTTAACAACTGCTCTCATTTATTTTCATTTGGAATATTGTTGTTTCCTTCTGAATAAGTTAGGATAGAGCCTCCAATAAATGAATGCCTCAGGCTGTTTGTGTCTCCAGTTGGAGCTCATAAATATTAATACAAATCAGGAAGGTGAAATAATAAATAAATAAATCAACAAACAAAAGGCCGGGTGTGGTGGCTCACCCCTGTTATCCCAGCACTTTGGGAAGCTGAGGCAGAAGGATCCCTTGAGACCAGAAATTCAAGACCTGCCTGGGCAAAATGGTGAGACTCCCATCTCTAAATACAAAATAAAAAAATTAGAAAATGAGATAGGTGGGGAATTTAACCACCCCTTCCTCACCCAACTTGCCCCAACACTTATCCAAATCGCAGAGACTTCACAAATTCTTTCCATCTGGAAACATCCTTTTCTCTGCTATTCCCTTTTCCCCACTCCCTTATCAGAATTAGCTACTTATTGCTCTTCCCGTTTTACTTTAATTGAAATGAACTTGAGATCTTATCCCTTCTGTCAGATGGATTTCCAAGCGCAAAAGCTTTGAATCAGAATGACATTAATCCTCCTTTTTCTGCAATGTGGCATCATGGCTTGTTACCGATATTTGCACTGCTCTGTCTCACTGGGAGTTTCATGGACTTTCTCATTGCAAATGAGTCAGGGTTCAAGAATTCGTATCTTCTCAAGTAACATTTAAAAAAACCTCACATTTGCAAAGGAAATTTTAGTCCACTTATCAGTTTGCTAATAAAATCTCTGTCCATTTTTTATAAAAATCTGACTTTTTAACAATCAAAACCAGAATTCAGTTAACTACCATTTACATCATTAGCATTACATAAAGATAAGTGTATTTTCCATAGAGATTGACCCTAGAGCAGGGGCACAAGTCTCTGCAAGAAAGTTCCTCTTTGGTGGCAATGAGTCAGAAATGTATTAACTCAGAAATGAATTCAAGAAGCAAAAAAATCTTGTCATCTTATGAGTAACTGTTTCATCTTGGATTAGTTGATAAAACAGCAGCTCTAAAAATAAAATGTACTGTAGATTTTTTAAATCTTAAAAACCAAAAGTTTAACTTTGCTTCCTTGCACATAAATAATACAAAAATTTTAATTTTATTTTTTTAGAGAGGGCTTTGCTATGTTGTCTAGGCTGAACTTGAACTCCTGGGCTCAAGCAATTCTCTGACCTCAGCCTCTCAAGTAGCTGGGATTACAGATGTGTGGCACTGCACCCAACTAATACATAATATTTAAAAATGCCTTTAGGTATGAATATTTGGAAGGAATTACTTGGTTGGAGGATGGAGAGCTAATTGTTTATGTCCACATATGTGCTGAAATATAAATTTCAAGAAAGTTTAAAATTCTATAAAATCAGACCTAGCTTTAAAATTTTTTTCACATTGAAAATGATTGTCTAGACAGGCGCAGTGGCTCACTCTTGTAAGCCCAGAATTTTGGGAGGCTGAGGCAAGAGGATCGCCTGAGCCCAGGGATTTGAGACCAGCCTGGGCAACTTGGTGAGACCTCGTCTCTACAATAAATGAAAAAACTAGCTGGGTGTGGTGGCACACACCTGTTGTTGCAACTACTTGGAAGGCTGAGGCAGAAGGATAGCCTGAACCTAGCAGGTCAAGACTGCGGTGGCCATGAGCATGCCACAGAATTCCAGCTTGGGTGACAGAGTGAGACCCAGGCTCCAAAAGAAAGAAAAAAAAGAAAAAGAAAAGAAAAGAAAATGATTGTCTAATAAATCTATCCTTTAAGACTAACTAAAAGCAATTTTTTTCTACCTCAACCCTCAACTACCATGGTATTTTGTAAATTCTAATGACATTTATTAAATTATTTTTATTGAGGCTTTTTGTGTAGATGTATAAAGAGTGATCATTTAATAATCTTAAAGAGATAAAACTCATCTGATGCATCTTTTTGTCTCTCACAGTATCAAACAGTGCTTTCTAGTTTTTCCCTGCCCTAATCTATGCAATATACTACTGCCAAATTTATTTTCCAGAAATTCAGCTCTGTAAAAGACACTTGTTGGATAAGAACCCACAAGAGTTTCTAGTTCTTTACTGAATTATATATTTCTGCCTTACGTGGCATGCATAGCCTTCTACAATCTGGCCCCAACCCACATTTCCAGCTTTGTCTCTATGGCATTTTCCACTGAAATTTGGTTCTTCCTAATTCTGAGAAGAGGTTCAGGCATTTCCCACTTTTCTTGTGCTGCTCCCATGAATAGTGGTGTCTCATATAGATACCTGTCTATATGAACCATGCTTGATTTGCCCACTGAACAAACTTCTCTGTGTTTCTGATCTTTACAGCACTTCTATTGCAAACTTAAGTCACTACCAACCACTTTGACTTGAATTATGATAGTCTATGTTCTTGTTTTATCTCCCAGATTTGAAAGTAAGCATGGCATGCTTGAAAGCACATGGGCTACGAGGCTGGAAAAAATTAAGTGAATACCCTGCCTCTGTCACTCATGAGCTGTGTGACTTTGGACATATAACCTACCTTTCTGAGCTTCTTTTTTTTAAATCTATAAAATGTATTGGTTACTTTCCCTTCTCTCATGTTTTAAGTTATCACAAAATAATTTTAAGTAAAAAATATTCTTTCTACTCACCCCAAACTCATTTGTAAATACCCAAAATTGAGAAAGATGGAACAGAGTAAATAAGGCTAACGTATGAAGAAAGATAGAAAGCTTGAACAGAAAGTCCAGGGAGGTTTAAAGAAAAATAATACAATACATGTTAAAGATGTTTACCTGAGAAAAGAAGCGGCATAACAGTTTTGTTTTGTTTTCAATTTCTTGAAGGACTTGTATCAGTGGTCTGTACATTCACTGAGTCAGGAAACAATATCTACAGTCACTCAAAGGAATGAAGCCCTGAGGATCAATAAGAAGTCAAGTCACTTCTCTTTGAATCTGTCCTTTCTCTACTGTCTTTCAGAAATAAGACATTGAAAAGAAACATTGCCACCCAGCATATGTTGGGAGACTCTCTATCTTGCTCCCAAAACAGAAAAAATATCTCATCTTGTTTGAGAACAACTTTCTGAAATAAATTTGCCATTGTTTCCACAGGAGAGGAAAATAATTAATGTATACATTAATAATAGTGAAGCTAACAACCCTAGATATTTGTCAAGTATTTATTATGAGCCAGGTACTCTGTCAAGTGCTAGGAATATTATCTCTATAATCTTCTCAAACCCTGTATAATAGATAGGCTTTATTTTATTTAAAGAAACTGAAGAAGTTAAGAGATCTTGGCCAAGAGCATCAAGATCTGTACTCAAATGTTGGATCCAGGCCAAGCATGGTGGCTCACACCTGTAGTCCCAGCACTTTGGGAAGCCGAGTTGGGAGGATTGCCTGAGCCCAGCAGTTTGAGACCAGCCTGGGTAACATGGCAAGACCTCATCTCTACGATAAATCAAAAGATTAGCCGGACATGGTGGTGCATGCCTGTAATCCCAACTATTTGGAAGGCTGAGGCAGAAGGATCACCTGAGCCCAGCAGACGGAGGCTGTGGTAACCATGATCCTGCCATTGAGCTCCAGCCTGGGCAACAGATTGAGACTCCAACTCAGACAAACAAGCAACAAAGTTGGATCCTAAAACTCACGATTTTTCTACTCTGTCATATTTGCCTCTCAGCAAGGTAGAACTATATTACAAAACAGTGAGGAACTGCAGCTGATTATCAAAACCAGGAAGATGTAGATTTCCATAAGCAGAATTCCTGGGGCTAATGCTGATTACCTTCATGGTCACTTTCAACACTTTATACAGCTTGTTAAATTGTTGGTACTTCAAACTGTTGTTTTTATTTTGTTTTATTTTATTTTGAGTTGGTGTCTCACTTGGTTGCCCACGCTGGAGTGCAGTGGCATGCTCACAGCCACTGCAGCCTCGACCTGCTGGGCTTAGGCAATCCTTCCACCTCAGCCTTCCAAGTAGCCAGAACTACAGACACACGCTACACGTTCAGCTAATTTTTTTTTTTAATTTTAGAGACAAGGTCTCACCAAATTGCCCAGATTGGTCTCAAACCCGTGGGCTCAGGCAATCCCTTCACCTCGGCCTCCCAAAGTGCTGGGATTACAGGCTGAGCCACAGCGCCCAGCCTGTTGTTTTTCTTAACAGTCAAATAATCTTGCTATCCAAAGATCAGTTCCACAAAGCTTGTTAGAGAGGCAGACTTGCAACCCCTGCTCGATAATGTATTATATACTTGAGATTTGCTAATAGTGTAGCTCTTAAATGTTCTCACCAAAAAAAGGGGGAGGTTAACCATGTGAGCTGATGGATGTATGAATTTACTTTATTGTGGTACTCATTTCACAATATGAGGGTGGACCTCAAGAAACACAGACTTTATAAAAAATTATGTATTTATTCGTACATGTTTAAACTCCCGTCACCTTAAAAAGTACTCTCTGTTGATGCAATCCACCTATTGAGATGCTCAAAACTGTTTGTTCCACAGCTTCAACCTCCTGGGCTCAGGCTATCTTTCCACCCGAGTCTCTTGAGTAGCTGGGACAACAGGCACACACCACCAGGCCGGGCTATGTCTCTGTATGTTGGAGCGGCAATGTCTCTGTATGTTGCCCGGGCTAGTCTCTTGAACTACTGATCTCAAGCAATCCTCCGGCCTTGGCCTCCCAAAGTGCTGGAATTACAGGCATGAGCCACCACACCCAGCCTCAAAACAATTTTTGAACTTGTCAAATTTTGATGCTTTTTAGTGCATCCATAGTTTTTTGTTTCATCTCTTCCACATTAGCAAAACGTTTCCCTTTGAAGATATCTTTCACTGGGGAAACAAAAAAAGGTTGCTCGTGATGAATGGGGTGGAGCACGGGGGTCCATGCCATTTTTGGTCAGTGCGGTGGGGGCAGGTGAACTCGCAAATCGCCTATCATGAAACGGGCAAATGTGTGGAAAGAATCTCCAAAAAAAAAAAAAAAAATGCAGCCTGTCACAACAATGCTAGCTGATACACTGATGCTGTTCAGTTCCTAGAACACTTACCTGGGGTGTGCTCTAGGAATAATTCTGGGTTTTTTGATTCCTTCTCATATATACATACATTAATCATCATGTTTTGTACCTTAAATATATAAAATTTTATCTGTCAATTATACCTCAGTAAAGTAAAAAAAAAAATAAACTACCTGTACAAGAGTAGTGGGCAAGTAGAACAAAAAATTATTGAATTTGGCCTCCCACATTTATTTATTTATTTTTGAGTCGCAGTCTCACTCTGTCGCCCAGGCTGGAGTGCAGTGGCACACTCACGGCCTCTGCAGCCTCGACTTGCTGGGCTCCGGCGATCCTTCCGCCTCAGCCTTCCAAGTAGCTGGAACCACAGGCATGTGCCACCACGCTTGGCTGATTTTTTGATTTGTTGTCGAGATGGGGTCTTGCCATGTTGCTGATCTCGAACTCCTGAGCTCAGGTAATCCTCTTGCCTCCGCCTCCCAAAGTGATGGAATTACAGGCGTGAGTCACTACGCCCAGCTCAAAAAAAGTTTTAAAAGTAAAATTTAAAAAAATTAAAAATAGAAAAGAATTCAGAGAATAAAGCTATAAAGAAAAATAGATTTGTACAGTTGTGTTTGTGCTTTTAACAGTGTTTTAATGAAAGAGTTAAAAGTTGACAAAAATGTTTAAAGTTTGTAAAGTTAAATGTTATTATATGCTGAAGTTCATTTATTAATGAAGAGAAAATATTTTTTATAAATGTAGCATAACCAGCATTGTTCACAATAGCAAGAACATGGAACCAACCGTGCTGACTATCAAGAGAGGACTGGATAAAAAAATGTGGTACATATGCACGATGGAATATTACGCAGCCATAAAGAAGAACAAAATCATGAACTCTGCAGCAACCTGGATGGAATTTGAGTTTATAATACTAAGTGATCTTTCACAGAAACAAAGATCTGAGTATCACATATTCTCACTCATAAGTGAACCTTGGACAACTACTGTAATACTTTAAGAAAAGGATTGACAGTGGCGGGAAACTGCGGGGTGGGGAGGTGGAGGTGGGATTGGCAGTAGCAGAAATCTGCCTGGGGAGGGGGGAGGGGCACACCTCATCAACAAGGGTACCTGCACAATGAATATTTGCATACCTAACCCTGAATTGTACCCCACAATTTTAAAATAAAAAATTTTAAAAACATGTAGTGTAGCCTAAGTGTACAGTGTCTATAAAGTCTACAGTAGTGTAATATCTGAGGCCTTCACACTCATTCACCACTCACTCGCTTGGAGCAGTTTCCAGTCCTGCAAGTTCCATTCATGGATTCATGGTAAGTGCCTTACACAGGTATACTTTTTTTTTTTTTGAGTAGGGGTCTCACTCTGTCACCCAGGCTGGAGTGCAGTGACGCAATCCTGGTTCACCACAGCTTCGACCTCCTGGGCTCAAGCAATCCTTCTGCTTCAGCCTTCCCAAGTGGCTGGGACTATAGGCAAGCCTGGTTAATTAATTTTTTTTTTTTTGTAGAGACGAGGTCTTACCAGATTACCCATGCTGATCTCAAACTCCTGGGCTCACACAATCTTCCTGCCTCGGCCTCGCAAAGTGTTGGAATTACATTCATGAGCCACCACGTCCAGCCCCATTTTTTATCTTTTATAGCGTATTTTCACTTTACCTTCTTTATGTTTAGATACACAAATACTGCCCATTGTGTTACAGTTGCCTACAGTAGTCAGTACAGTAATATGCTGTACAGGTTTTTAATCCAGAGCAATCAATGGGTTCTACCATATAGCCCAGGTGTGTGTAGTGGCTTTATCCTCTAGGTAAGTGCACTTTGTGATGTTTGCCTAACAATGCAATCGCCTAAGGATGCATTTTTCAGAACATATCCCTGTCATTGAGCCATGCATGGCTGTTTTTTAGTCACCTACAGCCGACTTTGGGGGCTCATATTAAAGAGCTGTGGGGCCGGGCACAGTGGCTCACACCTATAATCCCAGCACTTTGGGAGGCTGAGATGAGAGGATTGCCTGAGCCCACAGGTTTGAGACCCACCCGGGCAACTTGGCGAGACCTCATGTCTATAAAAAATAAAGAAAAAAAATTAGCCAGGAGTGATGGCATTTGACTGTGGTTCCAGCTACTTGGAAGGTTGAGGTGGAAGGATTGCCTGAGCCCTGCAGGTCAAGGCTGTGGTGGCCGTGATTGTGCCACTGCACTCCAGCCTGAGTGACAGAGTGAAACTCCAACTCATAAAAAAAAAAAAAAAAGAGCTGTGAGATGCAAAGGTGAAACTTGACTTGGAGGAGGCAAAATGGAGAGACCATTGATAGCAGAAATTTAAATCAGGTGGATATTTGATTAGTATGGCCTTCCGACAGGACAAATAGGTAATATGTATAAGAGCATTAAAACTTTTTGACCTAGTGGCATCTTATGTATCTCAAATCAGTGATCAAAGATGCACACAAATATTAATGAATTAAATTTTGTATGTGCCATTATTTACATTAGTGAAAACTTATACATGTAATAATGACATGATTAACTAGATTATGATGTAGCCACATAATGAAATCACATGCAGTCATCAAAATCTTATTTTTGACTTGGGAAAAGCTCATGACATGCTAAACGTAAAGGTAAAATCACCAGATAAAGATGGAGTATGTGCTTTTCTTTTTCTTTTTCTTTTTGAGTCAGTCTCACTCTGTCACCCAGGCTGGAGGGCAGTGGCATGCTCATGGTCACCGCAGCTTTGACCTGCTGGGCTCTAGCGATCCTTCCACCTCAGCCTTCCAAGTGGGCATGTGCCAACTCGCCTGGCTAATTTTTTGATTTATTGTAGAGATGAGGTCTCTCCAAGTTGCCAGGCTGGTCTCGAACTCAGGCAATCCTCTCACCTCGGCATCCCAAAGTGCTGGGATTATAGGCATGAGCCACCACACCTGGCCGAGTATATGTGCTTTTCAAAAGGAATAAAAAGAAATTAATACAAATGGAGTAAAATTCCAATTTTATACAAAATTATTTATACATAGATAAAAACTAGAGAGATGCACCAAACATTAACAGTAGTTACTACTCAGTTTTAAATCATGGGAAATTTTAATTAATTATTCACAATTTTTTATATTCCCCAAATGTTTTTAATAATGAATATGTATTACTTCTATCATTAAAAAAAAAATTTAAGCAGCACCAAAATATAGAGGGGATACTCCTTGATCATTGCTTCTCATTTGAAGTCTTTGGTTGGAAGAGAAAACATACTTTTTTTTTTTTGAAGGAGTCTTGATATGTTGCCCAGGCTGGACTTGAACTCCTGGTCCCAAGGGATCCTCCTGCCTTAGCTTCCGAATGCCTGAGATCACAGGACCTTCCTCCATGCCTGACTTGGAGCATACTTTTGATGGAATAGTTCATCATCCTTTTCTATCCACTGCCACTGATTTAGAAGAAGGGACCCTCCCCAGACACCAAATATACCCTTGAAAATGACAAAGGTGTGACTATAGTTGTCCCTTCCCTTATTCTTCTGCTAAATTCTAAAATACAACAATAATTCTTTCCAAAGTCAAAAATCCATTTCACCTACTGAAGGAACTTTTTAAAAAAATCCTTATTTTGGAATGTAGAGTCACAGAAAGTTGCAAAGATGATACAGAGAGGGCCTTTGCACACGCACCCAATTTACTCTTGAAAACGTGAATTATTTCACAAATTTAACTCATGTATCCTTATGGTATGAGATTAGTAGATCAGGTATGGTCACTTACACCTATAATCCCAGCACTTTGAGAGGCCAAGGCAGGAGGGTCACTGGAGGCCAGGAGTTCAAGACCAGCCTGGGCGACACAGCAAGACCTTATCTCTACAAAAAATAAAAAAAAAATTAGCTGGGCATGGTGGCACATGCCTGTAGTCCTAGTTACTTGGAGACTGAGATGGGAGGATCACTTGAGCCCAGAAGTTTGAGGTTTCAGTGAGCTACGATCAAGCCACTGTACTCCAGCCTGGGCCACAGAGCTAGACCTGTCTCAAACAAGCAAAAACAAAACAAAACAAACAAACAAACAAAAAAACAGTGAGGGAGAGAGGCTAGTGCTGAGAAGCAGTGTCAATTCTGAAGGCAAATCCACAGTCTCTTCTTTTTCTCTATTTTGAAAACACAGAAATAACTGTTTTCTAACTTATCATAGTTTACCCGAGTCACAGATGTTTGAACAGAAATTCCAGCCTGTTATATTGTATAAGTTCTACTGCTGTATCAAAGTGTAAATGCAACCACTTAGTTGCAGTTTCAGTTCAAGAGTACATTCATTCTGCTACACTTCTCCACTATATGGAATTACCCAGTGCTGGCAATTACCCTCTTTGGCTTAGATGATAAAAGGTGACACGTAAGAGGGCAAAAAAGACTATTTTGATTGACATAGACTAAGGTGTCTATCCTGTCATCCTTGATGTGTTGAGGCTTCCTCAACTTACAACACTGAAGACTGAAAAAAATAATATTTTACTAAATGACATCTGCTTGATGCTGAGATTTTATTTAATTTTTTTAATTTTTAATTTTTTTTTGTAAACAAGCAAGGTCTTGCTATATTGCTCAGGCTGGTCTCGAACTATTGGACTCAACAATTCTCCTACCTGGACCTCCCTAGGTGCTGGGATTTACAGGCATGAACCAACATGTCTGGGCGATGATGAGATTTTAAAACAGCAGCAACAACAAAAAAACATCTGATTTTAAAAGACCAAACCTAACTACACTTTTTGCCACGTTGCTAAAAATAATATTTAGCACAGAAACAGCAGAAATCTATGTTAGCCATAATACTCTGGAATCACAAAGCACTGGGGTCTGGAGTCACATCGTCTAGATTTAAAAGGTGACTGTTTTAGTTCATTCTGTGTTGCCGAGATGCTCAAGTGGCTCTGGGCAGCAAGCCTGTGGAGGGCACCCTGGGCCTACATCCTGCAAACATTCTGCCCTCCTGGAGCTCTGGGCCTGTGATGGGCAGGGCAGCCTCCTAGAGCCCTGGTCTGTGAAGAGCCAGGCAACCCTGATGATCTCTGAAACGCCTTCAGGGTCCGTGTCTTGATGACCCTGTCCATACTAATCTCCTTAGCAAACAGCTGCTTGGACAAACCCTTGGTCTGCTCTCCTGAAAACACTTTATTATTTTTTACAAGGCCAGGATGAGATTTTTCAAAAATATTCTCTTCTGCTTCTCTTCTAATTATTCTCTTTTAAGTCATTTTTTTCTCTTGTGTCTTACTGTGTACAGTTAAAAGTAGTCACTTCACGCCTTCAATAATTTGCTGAGACGTTTCTTCCATCAGAATGTCCTAGTTCATCCCTCTTAAATTTCACCTTCCATAAAGCCCTTTGGGCATGGACAAAACGCCACCAATCTCTTTGCAACTATATAACAAGGATGGCCTCTACACTGGTTTCTGATACTTTATTCCTCAGTTCCATCTGAGATCTCATCAGAATGGCCATATTTCTATCAACATTCTGATCATAACCACTTATGTGATCCCTAAGAAGATTTAGGCTCTCCTTAGTTCTAGGGTCTTCTGAGCCCTCACCAGAATTGCCCTTAGTACTCCATTTAAAATAATCTGAACTCTTTTTTTTTTCTAGTTGGAGTCTTACTCTGTCGTCCAGGCTGGAGTGCAGTGGCACACTCACGGCCACCCCAGCATTGACCTCCTAGGCTCAGGCGATCCTTCCCCCTCAGTCTTCCAAGTAACCAGAACAATAGGGGCACACTATCCGGCCAGCTAATTTTTGATTTATTGTAGAGACAAGGTCTCGCCAAGTTGCCTGGGCTGGTCTCGAACCCGTGGCCTCAGGCAATCCACTTACCTCGGCCTCCCAAAGTGCTGGGATTACAAGCTTAAGCCACCATGCCCAGCCAGGAATTTTATTTCTTACTGTTCTGGAGACTGGAAAGTCCAAGGGCAAGGCGTTCACATTTGGTGAAGGTTTTCATGTCACAACATTTCACAACAAAACACAGAAAAACAAGCAAGGGTGAGTGAGAGACAGAGAATAGCAAACTCATTCTCATTGTAACCTGCTCTCATGATAACAGCATTACTTTCTCAATTACGATATTAACCTATTCATGAGGCCAAAGCCCTGGTGTCCTAATCACCTCTTGATGGCTCCACCTCTTAATACCATTATTAATGACAATTCAATTTCAACAGGAATTTTGAAGAAGACATTCAAATAATAGCAGTGCTCTGCCACCTATGTGCTGCATAGCCCTGAACAGCTTCCTATTCCTATTCTTCACCAGCCTGATCCATCGTAAGCACTTAGGACATACTAGTTATTATTCCCATTGCAGCAATTATAAGTAATTTACATCCTTTGAGATTCTCAGTCATCTTACTTATGTTATTTAAATAATCATTAAATCACTATAAAGTTGCATATGTACTATGATGATGTTGGTTTATAAGACATTAAGATGCATCCCTAACAAATGATTTCATACAATCTCTGGTGTCCACTTGTTTTTAAACAGTTGGAATTCTCTTCACCCAACACATTCTTCACAAAATTGACCAAATTTCCTGTCTGTCCCCAAATCTGTTTTTCTTCACACTTGCGTTTATCTCCCATAGCCATTCAGACAATTTAACACTTTTATGTTCACTTTATATAGAAGTTGACAACCACTTGGGAGAAAATCAAATGAGATTATTGACCTAGAGCCTCGACTTATCCCTCGACCCTAGAGGGATAATTTGACTGCCTATCCAATGGGAGGAGTGACTTAATTGCAAAAGAAGCAGTCATTTTGTCAAACTAATGGAGGAGCATTTTCCTAGTCCACACAAAGGCATCTTATGAACTAATTGATTAGTTCAACTAAAAGTAGAAGAAATATTTAAGTGCAAAATGTATAAGAGCACATATGAAAAAAATGCTCAGATAGCTTAAAACTCTTCTTAAATAGCAAATATCAGAATTACTGCAGTTTTTTGTTTTTTTTTTTGAGACAGAGTCTCACTCTATCACCCAGGCTGGAGAGTAATGGCATACTCACGGCCATTGCAGCCTCGACCTGCTGGGTTTAGGTGACCTTCCACCTCAGCCTTACAAGTAGCTGGAACTATAGGTGTGTGCCACCACTCCTGCTAATTATTTATTTGTTGTAGAGACGAGGTCTTGCCAAATTGTCCAGGATGGTCTCCAACCCCTGGGTTCAGGCAATCCTCTCACCTTCATCTCCCAAAGTGCTGGGATTACAGGCATGAGTCACTGCACCCAGCTTATTATAGTTTTCCAATTGTTCACTTTAGTTCCAGTATTTTGCAGAAATATTGTACATTCTCAGGTCATAAAATTATAGAATTTTAAAAACATAAGGACTGTGGTCTACACAATGTGTTCTCCAAACTTTATGTGCTGAAAATGTAATTCCTTTGCCCTCATGATTGAATTAATGGATTAATGAGGGTGTTGCTCTCATGAATGGATTAATATTGCCATCATTAGAGTTGGCACAGGAGTGGCTTTGTTATAAGAGCCACTGGTTCAGCTGGGCATGGTGGCTTAACCCTGTAATCCCAACACTTTGGGAGGATGAGGTGAGCAGATTGCCTGAGCCCACAGTTGGAGAACAGCCTGGGCAACTTAGGGAGACCTCATCCCTACAATACATCAAAAAATTAGACAGGCGTGGTAGCATGTGCCTGTAGATTCAGCTACTTGGAAGGTTGAGGAGAAAGGATTGCCTAAGTCCAGCAGGTCAATGCTGGGTGGCTATGGGCATGCCACTGCTCTGGGTGACAGAGTGAGACTCAGACTCAAAAAAAAAAAAAGAGCCACTGGTTCTCTTGCTCTTGCCCTCTCATCATGTGATGTCCTCTTCCATGTCATGACACAGTGAGAAGGCCCTCACCAGATGCCAGTGCCATGTTCTTGGACTTCTGAGCCTCCAGAATCATGAGCTAAATAAACCTATTGTCTTTATAAATAACCCAGTTTTTGGTATTCTGTTATACCCTAACCCTAACCCTTCACTTTAAAAAGGAATGGCATCCTCAAAGAAGTAGCTTTTGCTTAAAGGCATCAGATACATCTAGTAGCTGAATCCAGATGTTCTGCCACCATAACAACAGTAATAACATATAGGTACAGAGCTCTGAACACCTTTCATATACTGTCTCTCTTTAACCTTGTCTTTACTTCTTGCTCCCTCTCTCTTTTTCTTTTTTTTCTTTTTGAGTTGGAGTCTTACTCTGTTGCCCAGGCTGGAGTGCAGTGGCATGCTCACGGTCACCCCAGTGTCGACCTGCTGGGTTCTGGCGATCCTTCCACCTCAGCCTTCCAAGTAGCTGGAACTACAGATGTACACCATCATGCCCAGATAGTTATTGTGATTTACTGTAGAGACGAGGTCTCACCAAGTTGCCCAGGCTGGTCTCAAATCCCTAGACTTGGGCAGTCCTCTTGCCTCGGCCTCCCAAAGTGCTGGGATTACAGACTGAGCCACCGTGTCCAGTCCTTCTCTCCATTTTAAACCTGTGCCATGATTCACGATGTTCTTACTTCCTCTAAGAGGGACCTGGGAAACAATTTGTCCTCTGTACAGCTCTTATCTTAAAGCACGCACATCTCCATCCACTACTTGATACTGCCACCAAGTACAGAAGGGTTTGTGTTTATTCCAGTACACACTGATAAGATAGTGTGTAAAGAAGGAAAATTAATTATTACATAAAAATGTTCACCAATTAAGTGACTGGACAAACTCCCAGACATTTAACACTGGCTTTCCTTGTCTTTGGCATCTATGTCTTGGTTAGTCATTCTCTATAGTCTTTTCCAATACCATAAATATAGACTTGAATAATGAAGACACAATGCAAACTAAAATTGTAAGTCTTGTGAAACATGCCAGAATTCCACGAGTTCCATGGATGTAAAATTAGTCCCGAGAAATAAAAATTTACCTTCCACCTCCTAAATTTTCCAAGAGCAGCCAAAGTCATTGATATTAAAGATATGGCAAAGTTAAACTTTTTAAATAATGTAAGAAAAGTAGATGAAAACCATAAAAGGGCATTTTAAAAAGAACAACTTGATTAAAAATTGAATGATCCATCTTTTGTTTTTTTGAGTTGGAGTTCCACTCTATAGCTCAAGGTGGAGAATGGTGGCATCTTAATGGCCACCACAGCCTTGACCTGCTGGGCTCAGGTTATCCTTCCACCTCAGTCTTCCAAGTAACTGTAACTACAGACATAGGCTACCACTCCTGGCTAAGTTTTTGATTTATTGCAGAGATGAGGTCTTGTCAAATTGCCCAGTCTGGTCTTGAACCCTTGGTCTCAGGCAATCCTCTCGCCACTTCCCAAAGAGCTGGAATTACAGTGAACCGTCTTTTTGATCATTCTGCAAGTATCAAATATGTTTTAGTCAATCACTTGCACCAAAACAAAGTCTATTTGATTCATTCTAAGACTTAGTGCATACTTCAAACTACAACTTAAATTTTGCTCAATTATAAGATAGATTTTTGATAATTTGCTTTTTTTAAAGGTCAAGTTTTAATAAAACTTTTACCTATCCTTTACTGTGAAATTCTGATTCCTTATGTAAGTAGCCTTTTTTGTAAGGCCAAGGATCCTCAGAGAGAGATACACACAGATCAGCAAAGACTGGAAGGTTAGGGAGACACACAGCACTTAGAGTAAAATATTAGTCCAGGTTATCTCTTGAGTGGTGATATGGCAAATGATCATTGTTTTCATCTGGGAATGTTTCTAAATTTTTCAGAAGTTAAAAAAAACACATTCTGCTTTTTACATCTAGAAATATTTATTGGTAAAAAGACAAAATTCTTCTTCTTCTCCATAGCCATAATTCCCTTCCCGAACCAAAAACTGGAGACATGGAGGTTGGTCTTCCTCCTTCTGCTGAGACACTAAAAATTCCCGCCTGGTTTTTAGGAGAGCATCACTTCTACTACCTGTAATCACAGTGCAGTCAATCTTTTTTTTTTCTTTTTAATTGGCTTTTCCAGGTTGAAAATCTTGATTTTTGCCAATAAAAGTTAAAATAATTTATATTTCTCAATAGTTTTGGCCCTATTCTAAGTCTCTTCATGACCATTTTCTGATGCAAGGGAAGCGATTTGGGTAACATCTGGCAGGTAGAAAACTCTTAATTTTTGTGTGTGACTTTTCTGGTCTCACGATATGAAGTTAGACCTGAGAAACAAGGTATCTATCTTACATTTCTCTCCCCTAAAAGATAATGTACCCTTTTATGATTTCTATCCTTCATATCGGATATAAGAAGTCGTTGGCCTGAGACCCCTCTCCTAGAAATAATCAATTGGACCAGTTGTCTATTAAGACTATCCTGATTTATGATAATAAAACCATGATGAGCCAAGCACGGTGGCTCATGTCTGTAATCACAGCACTTTGGAAGGCTGAGGTAGGAGGATTGCTTGAGCCCAGGAATTTGAGACAAGCCTAGGTAATGTAGCGATAGCTTCTCTCTACAAAAATTTACAAAATAAAAATAAAAATTAGCTGGGTGTGGTGGTACATGCCTGTAGTCCCAGCTACCGGGGAAGCTGAGGCAGGAGGATCACATGAACCCAGGAGGTCAGGCTATAGTAAGTTGTGATTGTGCTACTGCACTTCAGCCTGGGTGACAGAGTGAGACCTTAACTCAAAACAAGGAAAAGGAAAAAAAATAGCCTAGGCAATTGGTGAGACCTCATCTCTATAAAAAAACCAAATAATTAGATGGGTGTGGTCACATGCATCTGCAGTCCTTGCTACTCAGGAGTCTGAGGTGGAGGGATCACCTGAGACCAGGAGGTCGAGGCTGCGGTAAGCCATGATGGTGCCACACACACCAGCTTGGGCAACAGATTGAGACCCCGACTTCAAACAACAATTAAAATAAATAAATAAATAAAACCATGATGCCCACATACATAAGAAGCCATAGTCAGTTCGTTCTGCTTGCATTCTCTTGCCGTTCAAAGGACAATTAATTTTTTCTTTGTTTCCTTCACCTATTTATTTTCTGTGTGTATCCTATCTCCTTAGAACAAAGGAGTAGAATAATTTTTCCCTTCTAACTCCAAAATTACATAGCTGACAACAAAAACAGGTATAATAAAAGAGCAAAATAGAAATAGGAATTTTCTGGGTCGTGACCGAGAAAATTATAAATTAGTAGTAAATGTGTATGTAATTAAATGGTATACACTATTTTATAAATAAATATGTATTAGTCAATTCATAAGTAAGTAGCATCAACTGAAAATAAGATTAGGAAGGGGAGAAGGCCCACAAAGACATAGATCAGGAAAAACTATGTAATGTAGTTGTTATAGCTGAGCCTCTAATTTCACTCTAATCTGCCCGGCATCAAAAGCAAAAGGAAAGAAACATTTGGCATAATTTAATTTTTCTTTATTAATTCAGTGGGTGACTGTGTAATAGATTTACTTGATGAAGCAATTTTTTTTTTTGAGTTGTAGTCTCACTCTGTCTCCCAAGCTGGAGTGCAGTGGCACACTCACTGCCACCGCAGCCTTGACCTGCTGGGCTCAGGCAATCCTTCTGCCTTAGCCATCTGAGTAACTGGAATTACAGGCATGCACTACCACACCGGGCTAATTATTTGATTTATTGTAGAGGCGAAGTCTCACCATGTTGCCAGGGCTGGTCTCAAACCTGTGAGCTCAGGCAATCCTCTCACCTCAGCCTCCCAAAGTGCTAGGATTACAGGCCTGAGCCACTGCGCCTGGCGGGCAATGAACCAGTTTTTGAAATCACAAATGGCAGAAAGCCTGTGACAAACAGGCAGTTGTTTCTCTTGATTCTAAATATAACCTCTTGTAAGACTGGAAAAATTGGTACCTTTTACCAGATAATGATTTAAATAATCTTTTACTAGAATATTTAGATGGTTTTTTTCCATTTTTATTTTAAGAGTTTTTTCTGGCCAGACACGGTGGCTCAAGCCTGTGATCCCAGCACTTTGGGAGGCCGAGGCGAGTGGATTGCCTGAGTCTGTGGGTTAGAGACCAGCTCAGGCAACTTGATAAGAACTTGTCTCTACAAAAAAATCAAAAATTAGCCAGGCATGGCAGTGTGTGCCTGTAGTTTCAGCTACCTGGAAGGCTGAGGCAGGAGGATTGCCTAAACCTAGCAGGCGAGGCTGCGGTAACTTTGAGCATGCCACTGCACTCTAGCCTGGGCGACAGAGTGAGACTACAACACACACACAAAAAGACTTTATTGCCTCAAGTATGCCATGCAGCATTTGGAAGGAAAAATGAAGACTTGTTCAAGAAAACATGAACAGAAGCAAACGGTGAAAATGAATATTTTATTTGATGTTGATAACCCCACAATAAATTGTATAAAATACACATTTGAATAATTCTTTTAATGGTTGGGCAATAAAGTCTATTTTCTTTCAAACAGAAAATAGAAGGAAAGAAAGAAATAGCTTGTGAAAAGTTTCGTCTAGAAGACAGTGTGCCAGGATTGGGACACTGCAAATCCAGTATGAATGAAGGTCAAGGAGCCAATGAGGAGGATGAGTTAGGATGCGGGTTCTTTAATCTGCCTCCTCTCCACTAATAATGAGTATTCATTCTTCTGTTAAAAATTTTAAAAGAAGACTGGGCTCGGTGGCTCAGTCCGTAATCCCAGCACTTTGGGAGGCCCAGGCTAGAGGACTGTCTGAGCCTACAGGTAACTTGACGAGACCTTGTCTCTACAATAAACAAAAAATTAGCCAGGAGTGGTAGCGCACACCTGTAGTTCCAGCTACTGGGAAGGCTGAGGCAGAAGGATCACCAGAGCCCACCAGGTCAACTCTGGGGTGAATGTGAGCCCCTGCACTCCAACCTAGGCGATGAAGTTCCAACTCAAACAAACAAACAAAAATTTAAAATAATCATGTGGATATTTACTTAATAAATTCCCTTTTATGCAAATATTTCTCTGCTGATTTTGTATTGCTCTCCATCTTGCTATTGTGATATTAATTTCAGGAGCTCTTTACTGAGCTTTTCCAATTCCCAGCTATTACTATCAATCTGTGCCTAAAATTGAAGTCTTTGCATATATTTCTGTTAAACTAGAATAAGCAAATATGAAGAGAAAAGAAGAATATCCCTGACATCTTTTGCATTAAGCCAATGAGCCATCATAGGATTCCCAAGGAATTTCAAGAGGAGTTCTTGATGTCATAGGGCAAGTTTTTACATCATTTCACTGCTGTGACAGGGCAATCACATGAAGCCCAAAGAAGTTCTGAGGAAGCTGACACTGACCAATCCTTTTTTCTTTAATTTAGTTTTTATTTCTCTGCAATCCAACTAGACGTGGAAGGGAATAAGGAAAATATGGAACCCAAAGAATTGTAGCGAGAGTACAAAGGTTATAGGAATATTGCCAGCAAATGAGATGGAGGGGGTGCTCTCCTGAGCTACAGAAGGAGTGATCTGGTAGCTTAAGATAAAACAAGTCAAACTTATTAGAGTTGTCCACAGTCAGCAATGGTGATCTTCTTGCTGGTCTTGCCATTCTTGGAGCCAAAGCCCTCCATGGCTTGCACAACATTCATTCCCTTTTTCACCTTGCCAAAAACCACATGCTTGCCATCCAACCATTCAGTCTTAGCAGTGCAGATGAAAAACTGGAAACCCTTTGTGCTGGATCCAGCATTTGCCATGGACAAGATGCCAGAAGCTGTATGCTTCAAGATGAAGTTCTCATCATCAAATTTCTCCCCAAAGATGGGCTGCCAGTGCCATTATGGCGTGGAAAGTCACCACCCTGGCACATAAACCCTGCAATAATTCTGTGAAAGCAAGAACCCTTATAACCAAATCCTTTCTCTCCAGCACTCAGAGAACAAAAGTTTTCTGCTGTCTTTGGAACTTTGTCTACAAACAGCTCAAAGGAGACGCGGCCCAAGGGCTTGCCGTCAACGGTGATGTCAAAGAACATGGTGGTGTTGACCATGGCTGATGGGAAAAGGCTCAAGGTGGTGGTGTTTGCAAAGTTATTTATTTATTTATTTAGAATCGGGGTCTCAGGCTGTCACCCAGGCTGGAGTGCAGTGGCATGATCCTGGCTCCCCACAGCCTCTATCACCTGGGCTCAGGCAATCCTTCCACTTCGGCATCGCAAGGAGCTGGGACTACAGGCACACGCCATCAAGCTAGACTAATTTTTTTTAAACTTTTTGTAGAGACGAGGTCTCATTAGGTTGTCCAGACTGGTCTTAACTCCTGTGCTCAAGCAATCCGCTGCCTTGGCCTCCCAAAGTACTGGGATTTCAGACTTGAGCCACCACACCCAGCAAGACCAACTCATTTTTAAAAATACAATTTTCCCTCAAGTTCAGTAAGCTGGGTTCACAAGCAAACCACTGCACTGCAATTAGTAAAAAAAAAAAAAATTAAGGCTTAGGAAACAGCTCTGCATCAATCATTAGGAAGTTGTCCTGCCCTGTGAAAGGTGAGCTTGTGCCCGCAAATTAAAACAAACTAAACTAAAAGTGTTTAAACCTCTGGCCTCACAAAATAATCATAAAAACAGACTGCTGTAAATAAAGCTGGAGAAAATAGGTCTGTAGTTAGAAAATGCTTCTATTTAAAAATGGCTCCTTCTAAGGAAAATTTGGAAGACAGAGAAAGCTTTCATCCAAAGCATGAGACATTTCATTATTTCAAAAGCTAAGCAAACTCATTTTAAATAAGAGTCATTTAATGCAACATGTGCTTACTATGAATGTCTTTAGACTTGGAAAGCAAAATATAGAATATTTAATAAGCCAGTTTCTACAGTGTTTAACAAAGAATGGCATACTGTTAACTGTAATGAATATGTTAATAACATTTGAAGGAAGGAAGATTATACAACCACAGTTTTATCATATCATCTTATTTTGTTAGCTAAATTTCCTTCAAGTGTCATAAACATCTAATATTGCATTTTAAATGGGTTATATATAGGACCAATGCCAGATTTGGGATCTAGATGTTCTAATTATAAAACATGAATTTTAGTTAAAGACATGACTATTCAAAGACCAAGTGTTCATGACTCTGAAATAACTATCTATTTTTTCACAAGTGCTAACCTCCAGTAAGAAAATAACTACTTATATTTTAATTTGGAAGTTCATATTTTATCAGCAAATGTCTGCAAATTTTCAATGAAAAAACATAAAGCATTTATTAATACCATACCAATTGAAAGGCACAATGTCTCCTAGTTTGTTTTTGTTTTTAATTTTATATTGAGAGACAGTGTTTCACTCTGTCACCCCAGGCTGGAGTGCAGTGGCTTGATCACAATTTATTGCAGCCTTAAAATTCTGGGCTCAAATGATCCTCCTGCCGCAGCCTTCTGAGTAGCTGGGACTGCAGATACAGGCCATCATGCCTAGTTAACTTTATCTTTTTAATGTTGCAAAGATGAGATCTTGTTATGTTGCCCAGCCTGGACTCAAACTTCAGACCTTAAGTGATTCTCTCACCTCAGCCTCTCAAAGCATTAGGATTATAGATGTGAGCCACTGTGCCCAGCCAACCATAACTTTTTAATGGCTATGTTCTATCAGAAAGTTAAAATATTTTACCAAAAAAATGTCACATTATACAATTTGGCTATTGAAATAAAAAACGGAGAATAAGATGCTATGTTGAATAGAGACAAACACGAGAGAAGAGCCCAAAAAACCCCAGAGTTATCTTTTGGAGGGTGGGTCCCTGGTATTACAGGCTTCCCCTTCTAGGTAAATGTTCTAGGAACCCATTGGCAACAGTGTCCCAGCTAGTGTTGTGGGAGTCTGTGTTCAGTTTTGGTGAATTTTTTTTTTTTTTTAAGATTCTTTAAACACATTTCCTCATTTCATGATAGGTGATCTACGAACACACCTGCCCACACCGTGCTGAGTGTTCAGCAGTTTTTGACAAAAATGGCATGGTTCCCCATGCCCCATTCTCACTATTCACCCGATCTTGCCCCAGTGACATTTTTTTGTTTTCCTGAATGACAAAAGTCCTCAAAGGAAAACGTTTTGCTGATATGAAAGAGGTGAAACAAAATGGCAAAAGCACTAAAAAGGAATCAAAATTGATGAGTTCAAAAACTGTTTCGAGTGGTGGAAAAATTATTTCTATTTGTGTATTGCAGCAAACAGAGAGTACCTTGAAGGTGACTGAAGTTTAAACATTATGTAAGAATAAATACACAATTTTTTAATAAATATATTCTGAATTTTTATCGTCAAATTCAGAATATTCTAAATCTGTAAAGGTTAAAAAAGAAAAGTATTTTAAAAATAACTATAGCTATAACATTTTGTTAAGGGATTCACAACATATAAAAAGAAGTAAATTGTGACATCAAACACATAAAATGTTGGGGGAGGGAGTAAAAGTATAGAGTTTTTCATTTTTGTTTTAGCATGCCCCTTCCTTGATCAAGAAGTATAGCTTTTTAAAATATGTGATTGAAGTTAAGTTGCTGTCAGTTTAAAATAGATTGTTATAACTATAGAAGTTTTTTGTAAGTTTCATGGTAACCACAAAACAAAAACCTAAAATAGATACCTAAGATATAAAGAGAAAAGAATCAAAGCATATGACTACCAAAAAAATGATCAAATCTCAAAGGAAGACAACAAGAGAGGAAGAAAGAAACAAAAGAAGCACAAAACAGTGAGAAAACAATTAATAAAATGGCAGTAGTATGTACTTACCCATCGATAATTACTTAAAAGGTAATGGATTAAAGTCTTCAATCAGAAGTCATACAATGGATAAATGGATTAAAAATAAGACCCAACAATATGCGGCCTACAAGAAACTCACTTCAGCTTTAAGGACATACATAAGTTGAAAGTGAAGGGATGGAAAAAGCTATCTCATGCTGGGATCCAAAAGAGAACAAGGGTAACTTATGTCAGACAAAATATACTTAAAGTCAAGCTGGGCATGGTGGCTTATTGCTGTGATTTCAATACTTTGGGAGTTCATATTGGCCAGGAGTTTGGACCAGCCTGGATAACATAGTGAGATCATGTAACTACAAAAAATAAAAATAAAAAAGTTAGCCAGGCATGGTGATTCATGCCTGTATCCCTAGTTACTTGGGAGGTTGAAGCAGAAGGAACTTTTGAGTCCAGAAGTTCAAGCTTACAGTGAGCTATGATCATGCCACTGCCCTCTAGCCTGGGTGACAAAATGAGACCCTATCTCTCCCTCTCTCTCTCTCTCTCTCTCATATATATATGCTTAAAGTATAAAACTAAGAAGAGTCAAAGAAAGTCATTATTAAAAAATCATTATATAATGATAAAGGAATCAATTCCTCAAGAGGATATAACAATTGTAAATATATATGCACTCAAGATCAGAACACCTTACTTTTTATTTGTTTATTTATTTAAAAAACTTGAGGCACAATTCAGGATTAGGTATACAAGTGGTCATCACACAGGTAAAGTTTGGGCCTCCCTTTGGTCCCCACTCCACCTGCTTTGAGATCAAGTACCCTCATTGATGTTGTGCCATCTCCCTCCACCCACCCCAGCAGTATCCCACTACTGCCAAATCCTTTCTTGCAGTATCATGATACATGTTCAGGATCTGCTTATGAATGAGAACATGTGGTACTCTGTTCTTTGTTTCTGTGGTAGATCACTGAGTTTGATTGACTCTAAATCTAGCCAAGTTGCTGCGAAGTTCATATGTTTGTCCTTCTTTGTGGCTGCGTGATATTCTATTGTGTATATATACATTTTTTTAATCCAGTAAGTTTCAAGGGGCAGCACAGTTGATTCCATGTTTTCACTATTGTGAAGAGTGCTGCAATAAACATGCATGTGCAGGTATCTCTTTTGTAGAATGATTTGAGTTCCCCTGGGTATATTCCCAGTGGGGGGATTGTTGGGTCACGTGGAGGGTCAATGCCTAGTTCTTTTAGAAATCGCCACACTATTTTTCAAAAAGGTTGCACTTGTTTGCATTCCCACTAGGAGTATAGTAGAAGCACTCCTTTTTCTCCACATCCTCGACAGCATCTGTTGTTGTTTGTTTTATTCTTTATTTATTTATTTTTGAGTTGAAGTCTCACTCTGTCACCCAGGCTGGAGTGCAGTGGCACGCTCACGGCCACCCCAGTGTCGACCTGCTGGGCTGAGGCAATCCTTCCACCTCAAACTTCCAAGTAGCCAGAAGTAGAGGTGTGCACTACCATGCCCAGCTAATTTTTTTGAATTATTGCAGAGATGATGTCCTGCCCAGTTGTCCAGACTGGTCTCGAACCCGTGGGCTCAGGCAATCCCCTCATCTTGGCCTCCCAAAGTGCTGGAATTGCATCTTGAGTCACTGCACCTGGCCTGTTTGTTTTATTAATGATGGCCATTCTTACTGAGGTTAGGTGGTATCTCAATGTGGTTTTGATTTGCATTTCTCTGATGATTAGTGAGACTGAGCACTTTTTCATGTGTCTGTTCGTTACCCGTATATCTTCTGTTGAGAAGTGTCTATTCAAGTCTTTTGCCCACTTTTTTTTTTTTTTTTTTTTGAGTTGGAGTCTCACTCCATCACCCAGGCTCCAGTGCAGTGGTACACTCACGGCCACCCCACTGTCAACCTGCTGGGCTCAAGCAATCCTTCCACCTCAGTCTTCCAAGTAGCCAGAACTACAGGTGTGCACTACCACACCCAGCTAATTTTTTATTTATTGTAGAAATGAGGTCTCGCCAAGTTGCCTGGGCTGATCTCAAACCCATGGGCTCAGGCAATCCACTCATCTTGGCCTCCCAAAGTACTGGGATTACAAGATGAGCTACCAAGCCTCCACTTTTTAATGCAGATGTTTGTTTTTTTTCCTTTCAGCATGTTTGAGTTCCTTGTAGATTCTGGGTGTTTGTCAGATATACAGTTGACAAATATTTTTTTTTCCATTCTGTGGGCTGTCTCCCTGCTCTCTTGATGATTTCTTTTGCTTTGCAGAAGCTTTTCAGCTTGATGAGGTCCCATTTGTCTATCTTATTTATCTCTTATGGCATGGGCACTTGGGGTTTTGATCAGGAATTGGTTACCAGTTCCAATTTCCATAAGGGTGTCTCCTGCATTTTCTAAGGTTCTTGTAGTTTGAGGTTTTACGTTTAACTCTTTGATCCATTTAGAGCTGATTTTTGTGTATGGTGATAGGTAGGAGTCTTGTTTTAATCTCCTGCATGTGGTCAGTCAGTTTTCCCAGTACAGTTTACTAAATAGGTTATCCTCGCCCCAGTGGCTGATGGTGGAGGCTTTGTTGAAGATGAGTTGGTTGAAAAATGGAGGCTTTGCTTCTGGAATCTCTGTCCTGTTCCATGGTCCATATGCCTATTCTTGTACCAATACCAGGCGTTTCAATTATTGTAGCCTTGTAGGAAAGTTTAAAGCCTAAAAGTGTGATACCTCCTGCTTTGTTTCTTTTGCTAAGGATTGTTTTGGCTATTCGTGGTCGTTTATGTTTCCACATGAATTTCTGTATTGTCATTTCTAGGTCTGAGAAGAATGACGTTGATAATCTAATGGGTATTGTGTTGAATCTATAGATTGCCTTTGTAGCTTGGACATCTTAACAATGTTGATTCTTCCTATCTATGAGCATGGAATATTTTTCCATTTGTTTGTGTCTTTTTGGATTTCTTTGAGCAGTGCATACCTTACTTTATCTAGCAAATATTAACAGAACTGAAAAAAGAAATAGATAATTCAATAACAGTAGAAGGTTTCACTACCTTACTTTCAACGATGGAAACATTGGACTTGAACCACACATTAGACCAGAAGGACATAATAGACATATGCAGAATGCTATAAACTGTGGCAATAGACTAGATATTCCTTTCAAGTTCACATGGCATATTATCCAGAATATATTATATAATAGGTGACAAAACAAGTATTAATAAATATGAAAATATTGTAATAATATCAAGTATCTTTTCTAATCACAATGGTATAAAAATAAAAATCAGAAACAGTAGAAAAGACTCACAAATATGTGGAAATTAAACAACACGCTCCTGAACAGCATGCAACTCAAAAAAGAAATCAAGGAGAAAATAAAATATCCCGATGGCCGGGCACAGTGGCTCATGCCTGTAACCCCAGCACTTTGGTTAGCCTAAGCGATCGACTTGCTTGTTTCTGGTACTTTGAGACCAACCTGGCCAACATAGTGAGAGCTCGTCTCTACACAAAATAAAAATTAACCCGGCTTGGAGGCATGTGTCTATAGTCCCATTTACTCATGAAGGTGAAGTGGAAGGATTGCTGGAACCTAGTAGGTCAAAGCTGCACTGAGCCATGGTTATGTAACTGTACTACAGCCTAGGTGACAGTGTGAGGCCTTAATGCAAAAAAAAAATTGAGACAAACAAAAATGGAAACACAGGATATACTTATGAGATGCAGCAAAAGCAGTTTTAGGAGGAAAACTGATAGAAATAAACACCTAGATCTAAAATAAATAATCTGACCAGGTGCAATGGCTCATGTCTGTAATCCCAGCCTTTGGGAAGTTGAGGTGGGAGGATCACTCTGAACAACATAGCAAGATGTTGTATTTACAAAAAAAAAAAAAAAAATCAGGCATGTGGTGTGTGCCTATAGCCTAAGCTACTTGAGAGGTTGATGTGGGAGGGCCACTTAAGCCCAGAAGTCTGGGGCTGTGGTGAATTATGATTACACTACTGCACTCCAACCTAGGTGACAGAGTTTCAAAAAAAATAAATAAAATGAACTAAACAGCCTAATGTTACACCTCAAGAAACTAGAAAAAGAAGAACAAAGTAAGCACAAAGCTAGTAAAAGAAAGAAAATAACAAAGATCAGATCAGAAATAAATGAAATAGAGACTAGAAAAAGCAACAGAGAAGATCAATAAAATTAAGAGCTAGCCAGGCTCGGTGACTCAGCCTGTAATCCCGCGCCTTTGGGAGGTTGAGGTGAGTGGATTGCCTAGCCCGCGGGTTCGAGACCCGCCCGGGCAACTTGGCGAGACCTCATCACTACAATAAAATCAAAAAATTAGCCGGGCGTGGTAGTGCGCACCTGTAGTTCCAGCTACTTGGAAGGCTGAGGCAGAAGGATCGCAGGACACCAGCAGGTCGAGCATGCGGTGGCCGGGAGTGGCCACTGCACTCCAGTCTGGGTGACAGAGTGAGACTCCAACTCAAAAAAAAAAAAGAAAATAAGAGCTGGTTTTGGAAAAGCTAAACAAAATTGACGAACTTTTAGTTAATATAAGATAAAAAGAGAGAACACTCAAAAAACAAAAAATCAGAAATGAAACAGGAGGCATTCAAACAGACACCACAGAAATACAAAGAATCATGAGAGACCACTATGAACAATTATACCACAACGAATTTGATAACCTAGAAGAAATGGATAAATATCTAGAAAAATACAATCGATCAAGACTGAATTATGAAGAAATAGAACATATGAAGAAACCAACAATGAGTAAGGAGATTGAATCAGTAATCAAAAATCAATTAAAAAGGAACACCCAGGACTTGATGACTTCATTGATGAATTTTACCAAACTATTAAAGAGAATTAATACCAATCCTTCTCAAACTCTTCCGAAAAATTGAAGAGAATACTTCCAGCCTCATTCTATGAGGCCAGTTTTACCCTGATACCAAAGCTAGACAAGGACACTACAAGAAAAAAAAAAAACTACAGGCCAATATACCTGAAAAACATAGATGCAGAAATCCTCAATAAAATAGTAGCAGACCAAATTCAGTAACATGTTAAAAGGATCATACATCATGCTTAAGTAGGATTTATGCCAGAGATGCAAGAATGGTTCAAAATACACAAATCAACTGCATTAACAGAGTAAAGGACAAAAATTATATTGTCTTGATAGAGAAAGAGAATTGCCAAAATTCAACTTCCTAACTTACTTACCTACCCACCTCCCTCCCTCCTTTCTTTCTCTTTTCTTTCTTTCTTTTTCTTTCTTTCTTTCTTTCTTTCTTTCTTTCTTTCTTTCTTTCTTTCTTTCTTTCTTTCTTTTCTTCCTTCCTTCCTTTCTTTTTCTTTCTTCCTTCCTTCCTTTCTCTTTATTTTTCTTTCTTTCTTTCCTTCCTTCCTTCCTTCCTTCCTTCCTTCCTTCCTTCCTTCCTTCCTTCCTTTCTTTCTTTCTTTCTTTCTTTCTTTCTTTCTTTCTTTCTTTCTTTCTTTCTCAGGGTCTCTCTTTGTCACCCAGGCTACTGTACACTGGCACATTCATGGTTCATCACAACCTCAATCTTCTGGGGCCAGGAGATCCTTCTGCCTCAGCTTTCCAAGTAGCTGGTACTATAGGTGTGCACCACCATGCCCAGCTATTTATTTATTTATTTATTTATTTGAGTTGGAGTCTCACTCTGTTACCCAGGCTGGAGTGCAGTGGCATGCTCATGGCCACTGCAGCTTCAACCTGCTGGGCTCAAGCGATCCTTCCACCTCAGCCTTTCAAGTAGCTGGAATCACAGGCATGCATCACCATGCCTGGCTATTTTATATTTTTTTTTGTAGAGACAAGGTCTCACTATGTTGTCCATCCTGATCTCAAACTTCTGGACTGGAGCAATCCTTCTGCCTCGGCCTCCCAAAGTGCTGGGATTACAGGCATGAGCCAACACGCCCAGCCAAAATTCAACATATCTTCATGGTAAAAACTCTCAGCAAATTAAGTATAGATGGAATGCACCTCAACACAATAAAGGCTATTTATGACAAGCCCACAGTAAACATCATACACAGTAATGAGAAGCTAAAAGCTGTTCTTCTAAGATCAGGAATTAGACAAGTATTACCACACCCACCACTTCTATATACCATTGTTCTGGAAGTTTTAGAACAATTAGGCAATAAAAATAAATAAAAATAATTCAAATCAGGAAAGAATTAAAGGTCTCTGGATATGGCATGATATTGTATATAGGAAATTCTAAAACTGTTAGAACTGATAAATTCAGCAAAGTTTCATAATACAAAATCAACATATAAAAATCAGTGTGTTTGTGTATGCTAACAACAAACTGCCCAAAAAGATGCTAAGAAAATAATCCTATTTGCAACAGCATAAAAAAGTATAAAATACTTGGGAATAAATGTAACCAAGAGGTGAGAGATCTGAACTTTAAAAACTAAAAAACACTGATGATAGAAATTAAGAAAAACTTATATAAATGGAAAGATATCTTGTGGCCAGGTTCAGTGGCTCAGCCTGCAATCCCAGAACTTTGGGAAGAAACCGAGGCAAATGGATTGCCAGAGCCCGTGGGTTTGAGACCAGCCCTGGCAACTTGGCAAGACCATGTCTCTACCATAAATCAAAAATTAACCAGGCGTGGTAGTACGTGCCTGTAGTTCCGGCTACTTGGAAGGCTGAGGCAGAAGGGTCGCCGTAGCCCAGCAGGTTGAGGCTGGGTGGCCGTGAGTGTGTCACTGCACTCCAGCCTGGGCAACAGAGTGAGACTCTAATTTTAAAAAAAAAAAAAAAGATATCTTGTGTTCATGGATTGGAAGAATTAAAATTGTTAAAATGTCCATACTACCCAAAGTGGTCTACACATTCAGTGTAATCCCTAGCAAAATGTCAATGGCATTTTTCACAAAAATAGAAAAAAACTATCCTAAAATTTGTATGGAACTACAAAAGACCCTGAATAGCCAAAACAATCTTAAGAAAAAAGAGTAAAGCTGGGGGCATCACACTACTTGATTTCAAATTATATTACAAAGTTACAGTAACCAAAACATTATGGGACTGGTATAAAAACAGACATAAAATCCAAAGAAAAAGAATAGGGATCCCAGAAATAAACCTGTTCTTACAGTCAACTAGTCTTTGACAGAGACATCAGGAATGTACACAGTGGGGAAAGGATAGAATCTTCAGTAGATCATTCTCGCGTACATGAAAACTGGACCCTTATCATACACCATACACAAAATCAATTCAAAATGGATTAAATAATAAGAGAATAAAATCTAAAAAGTAAACTTGAGAATAAGACCTGAAGCCATAAAAATCCCAGGAAAAGGCATAGAAAATCTCTTGATATTGATCTTGGCAGTGATTTTTTAAAATACGATATTGTAAGAAACCAAAGTAAAAATAAACATGTGAGACTATATCTCTGCGCAGCAAAGGAAATAATCAACAAAATTCAAAGGCGACCTATGAAATGGAAGAACAATTTGCAAACTCTATATCTGATAGGGAGTTAAGATTCAAAATATATAAAGAACTCAACTCAATAGTAAAAACAAACAAAAAAAAACATTCAAATGGACAACAGATATATGAAAAAAGTGCTCAACATCACTAATCATCAGGGAAAGACAAAGTAAAACTACAATAAGATATCATGTCATACCTGTTAGGATAGTTATTGTAAAATAAGTTTTTTAAAGTGCTAGCTGGGAGTGGTGACTCATGCCTGTAATCCCAGCACTTTGGGAGGTGGAGGCAAGAGGATTGCCTGAGTTCAGGTGTTCGAGACCATCCTGAGCAACTTAGCAAGACCTCGTCTCTACAATAATAAATAAAAAAATTAGCTGGGTGTGGTGGCAAGCCTGTAGTTCCAGCTACTTGGAAGGCTGAGGTGGAAGGATCACCTGAACCTGGCAGGTCAATGCTGGAGTGGCTGTGAGCATGCCACTGCACTCTAGCCTGGGTGACAGAGTGAAACTACAACTCAAAAAAACCCCCAAAAAACAAAAAGTGTTGGCCAAAGATGTGGAGAAAAGAGAATGCTTGTACATTGTTGATGGGTTTGTAAATTAGTACAGCCATTATGGAAGGCAGTATGGAGGTTCCTTCACAAATTAAAAATAGAACTACCATATAGCACAGTTATCCCACATCTGCCTATATATCCAGTTTCTTGAAGAGATATGTGCTCTCCCATGTTCATCACAGCATTATTCACAATAGCCAAGATATGAAAACAACCCAAATGTTGGTTGATGGGTGAATGGATAAAGACCATGTGACACATCCATATAAGGAAATATCATTCAGCCTTTAAAAACAAGGAAATTCAAACCAGGTACAGTGGCATTACATGGCTATAATGTCAGCACTTTGGGAGGCGTAGGCGGGAAGATTGCCTGATCCTAGGTGTTCAAGACCAGCTGGGGGAACTTGGTGAGACCTCGTCTCTACAATAAATTTTAAAAATTAACCAGGGATGGTGGTGTACACTTGTAGTTCCAGCTACTTGGAAGGCTGAGGTGGAAGGATCGCCTGAGCCCAGCAGGGTGAGGCTGTGATGGCTGTGGGCGTCCCACTGCGCTTCAACCTGGGTCACAGAGTGAGACTTGGACTTAAAAATAAAATAAAATAGTAAGATAAAATAAAAACAAGGAAATCTCACCATTTGTGATAACATGGATGAAACTAGAGGGTGTTATACTAAGTAAAAGAAACCAGACAGGAAAATACAAATACTATATCATCTCACACGTGGATCTAAAAAAAGTCAAATTCATAGAAACAGAGAGTAGAACAGTGACTGCCCAGGGCTAGGGGCTGAGGGAAATGGGGAGATATTGATTAATGAATATGAACTTTCAGTTACAAGATCAGTAAGTTCTAGAGATCTAATGTGTAGCATGACAATCATTGTTTGTAATAATGTATTATATATTTAAAGCTTGCTAAGGGAGTAGATTTTAACTTTCACCATTAAAAAACGTATGAATGTGAGGTAATAGATAGGTTAATTACTTGATTGAGGAAATTATTTCATAATGTACACTTATACCAAAAAGCCATGTTGTCACCTTAAATATATACACAATGTTTACTGTCAACCACACCTCAATTTTTCAAAAAGGGAAAAATGAAAATATCTGGGTGTTCCAAAACTGAAGAAGATGAGAACAATTATAGAGGGGGCACCCAGAAATCTCTGATGCAGTAAGCTTCATGGAGTAACTGCTTCAAAGGCCTCTCTGTCTCTGTCTCCTTGCTGGTTTGCCCTTAATCTTTCTGCTATAGGATTAACTCTCAGGAAGCAAATGCTAAGACTAAGTTTAGGATACAAGTTGTATCTTAGGGATCAGTACCTATGAAACGAAGAGAAAGAAAGAGGAATGGTCAGAGGGAGAAGTCAAACTGTGGGGTAGCTCTTCAAAGCTGTGGTCTACCCAGTGAGGTGCTCTGGAACAGATATTATTGGTCAGAGTTTTCTCACAATCAGACAAAAACAGTTGATTGAGTTTTATACCCCAGCCTTGCTCAGCCTCTGAATTTAGGTAGCCGTGGTGGAAGGGGTGGAGCCTTGGGTGAGGTGCCTTTCTGAGTTGAGTAAACTACTGAAAGAACAGATAGCTGGAGGCAGCTTACTGGCGCTAGGGAGCAAGTTGTTCCTTGAAGGGGAATCTGGGCAACATCTTCCTTTGTCTGCCATGCCCTCAGTCTCCAGACCTCTTTTTTAAATTTCTTTACAGTGATCTTATCTTGTATTTATAACTCTAGACGGGACCTGGGCCTTGTCACTCCTCTGACAGACCCAAATACATCCCTAATTGCCTGTTTCTGATGTCTTCTTGGATGTCTAATGGGTGTCATAAATTTAACATAAATAAAATTGAACCTCTGATTCTCTCCTTTCCCTCCCAACTTTTATCCCTCTGTCTTCTATATCTCAGAAAATAGTTCATGTCTAAAACTTGATGTCTCCCGTGAGATCTTTCTTTTTCTCTTACTGTAGATCCAGTCCATCATCAAATTCTGTTATCTCTACCTTTATGATATTCAGAATGTGGCCCCTTCTCTTTTTTATTACCTCATTATTTCCATTATTACCTCTTTATTCCAAGTACTGTCATCTTTCACTATGATTGTTGCACATGAACTTATTTAATAGGAACATGAACTTATTTAATAGGAATTAAGCTTTCACCTATTATTCTGTTTCAGACATTTCTGTCCTAAACTTTATAAACATTTTGTCATATTTAAAGGGAAAATCTCATTGCTATATATCTTATTGATATTTTAATTGGAAAGGTCTTCAGCCTATAAACTAAGTTGGGGAAACTGACATTGTTACATTTAATCTTTCAATAGGTTATTTTTCATATTATTAAAATATTCTTTTATCTTTTAGTAAAGATTTATAATTTTGTATTTATGTCACACATTTTTCTTGTGAGCTTATACTGTGCTACTTTTATATATTAGTTGCCATTTTTCTGTGGACAGCATCATCTTCATTGTTAAATTTTTTTTTTTTTTTAAGTTGTAGTCTCACTCTGTCGCCCAGACTGGAGTGCCATGGCCGCTCCGGCCACTGCAGCCTCGCCTGCTGGGCTCCGGCGATCCTTCCGCCTCAGCCTTCCGAGTAGCCAGAATTACAGGCATGCGCTACCACGCCCGGCTGATTTTTTAATTTATTGTAGAGATGAGGTCTCGCCGCCCAGGCGGGTCTCGAACCCGCGGGCTCAGACAATCCACTCACCTCAGCCTCCCAAAGGCGTGGGATTACAGGCTGAGCCACCGAGCCCGGCTCATTGTTTATATTTTAAAGTTTGCTATTGTTGCTACATTTATTTAATGAATAGAGGGTCTAACTGAATAGACAGTTGTAGCCTATAGTTTATACTTCTGGTGATCTTTGAAATTCAAGCTTTTGGAAAAAAACAAAACACTGAACTTCAGTAAAATTTTCTGATAAGGTAGCATGTGCAGCCCTCAAAGTAGAATATAGTCATTTAAGTTAGAGGTTAATGAGCCAGGCTCGGTGGCTCAGCCTGTAATCCAGCGCCTTTGGGAGGCTGAGGTGAGTGGATTGCCTGAGCCCGTGGGTTCGAGACCCACCTGGGCAGCAAGACCTCATCTCTACAAAAAATCAAAAAATCAGCGGGGCATGGTAGCGCGCACCTGTAATTCCAGCTACTCGGAAGGCAGAGGCGGAAGGATCACCGGAGCCCAGCAGGTCGAGGCTGTGATGGCCAAGAGTGGCCACTGCACTCCAGTCTGGGCGACAGAGTGAGACTCCAACTCAAAAAAAAAAAAAAAAAAATTAGAGGTTAAAACTCAATGTTCCTTCTTAGCAAAAGCCCTATAAGTCAGAGGGATTGGAGCCCTGTCTTCAATCTCAAACAGAATAACAACCAGCCAAGGATTTGGTATCCTGCAAAACTAAGTTTCAGGCTTGAAGGAGAAATAAAGTCTTTCTCAGACAAGCAAACACTGAGGAAGTTTGTCACCACTAGACAGGCTCTACAAGAATTACTCAAAGGAGTTCTAAATGCTGAAACAAAAGGTCAAAATACACCAGTAGAGAAGTATGAGAAACCATAAAGCTCACAGGGCTTACACAACACCAACATATGAGAGAGAGAGAGAGAGAGAGAGAGAAAATAACAACCAATATGATAAATGAAATAATACTTTACATATCCTTAATAGTCCTGAATGTAAATGATCTCAGTACCCCACTTAAAAGATAAAGATTGTAAGAATGGATTTTAAAAAGCACAATCCAAATATCTACTGCCTTCAAAATGCCCACTTAACACACAAATGTTCCATTAGACTCAATTTAAAAGAGTGGAAATATTCCATGTGAATAGAAACTAAAAATGAGCAGGATTAGACATTATCATATCAGATAAAACAGGTTTTAACAGTGAAAAAAGAAAAAGAAGGTTATTACATAATGAGAAATGGATTGATCCAACAAGAAGATTTAACAATTTTAAGTATATATGCACCTAACACCAGCGCTCAAGCGTTTATAAAACAAATTCTATTAGACCTAAAAAAAGAGATAGACTGCAATATAAAGATAGTGGGAGACTTCAGTACTCCACTGGCAGCAATAGACAGATCATCAAGGCAGAAAGACAACAAAGAAACATCAGAGTTAAACAACCCTAGAGCAAGTGGACTTAACAGACACTTACAGAACATTCCATCCCAAAACTATAAAATATACATTTTTCTCATTAGCACATGGGACATACTCCAAGATAGACCATAAAGCTCACAGAGCCTATAGAACACTAATATGACAGAGAGAGAGAGAGAGAGAGAGAGAGAGAGAATATGGTAGGGCAAAAATCAATTCTTCTTTATTATTTTAAAATTCTTAATAAATTAAAAATAATAATAAGATCAAGCACCTCATCAGACCACAGTGGAATATAACCAGAAATTATCTCCAAGAAGAACTCATGAAAAATACATGGAAATTAAACAGTCTTCTCCTAAATAATTTTTGGATCAAAAATGAAATCAAGACCAGATGTAGTGGCTCATGCCTTGTAACTCCAGCACTTTGGGAGACCAAGGTGGGAGGATCATTTTAGCCCAGAAGTTTGAGAACAGCCTGGGCAATGAAGTGGGACCCAGGATCTACAGAAAATGCAAAAAAATTTAGCCGGGCATGGTGGCATAAACCTATAGTCCCAGCTACTTGAGGCTGAGGCAGGATAGCCTGAGCCTCGAGTAGCAAGGCTACAGTGAGCTATTATCATGCCAAAGCACTCCAACCTAGGCAACAGAGTGAGCCCTTGCCTCAAAAGGAAAAAAAAATCAAGATGGAGATTTTAAAATTGCTTGAAATGACTGACAACAGTGTTGTGCAAGTTATCAAAACCTCTGGGAAACTGCCAAAGCTGTTCTCAGAAGAAAACATATAGCACTTAATGCCTAACGTTAAAAAGTCTGAAAGGCCACATATTAACAACCTAATGTCACACCTCAAAGACCTAGAAAAACACAAGTCAAACCCAAAGCTATGAGAAGAAAAGAAATAATGATATCAGAGCAGAACTAAATGAAATTGAAACAAACAAAAAAATTTGCAAAGTATCAATGAAACAGAACGTTGGTTCTTTGAAAACATAAACAAAATTGATAGACCACTAGCTAGATTAATTTAAAAATGAGGAGAGAAGATTCAAATTAGTTCAACCAGAAATGAAAATGAAGACATTACAACTGATACCATGGAAATGCAAAAGGTCATCCAAGATTATTATGAACACCTCTTTGCAAACAAACTAGACAATCTAGAAGAAATGGATAAATTCTTGGAAACATACAACCTCCCACCAACCTTTAATCTGGAAGAAATAGAAATAAATTCTTGGAAACATACAACCCCCCACCAACCTTTAATCTGGAAGAAATAGAAGCACTGAACAGACCAATAACAAGTAGCAAGATTGAAACAGTAATTAAAAGTCTCTCAACAAAAACAAAACTCCAGGACCTGACAGACTCACAGCTTAATTCTACCAGATTTTCACAGAAGAACTGGTACCGATCCTACTAAAGCTATTCTAGAAGATGGAAATGAAAGGAATTCTCCCTAATTCATTCTACAAAGCCAGTATCACCCTAATACCAAAGCCAGGAAAGACACACAAAAAAGGAAAACTATAGACCGATATCTTTGATGAACATAGGCACATAAATCCTCAACAAAATACTAGCAAATTGAATTCTATAGCACACACACAAAATAATCCATCACAATCAAATAGGTTTTATCCGAGGGACACAAAGATGATTCAATATATGCAAGTCAATAAATGTGATCTACCCCATAAACAGAATTAAAAACAAAAATCATATGATCATTTCAATAGATGCAGGGAAAAGATTTGACAAAATTCAGCATCCTTTCATGATAAAAACCCTCAGCAAAATAGGCATTGAAGGAGCATGCCTCAAATAATAATAATTTTTAAAAAGCCATATATAACAAACCCACAGGCAATGTCATCCTGAATAGAGCAAAGTTGAACACGTTCCCCCTTAAAGCTAGAACGAGGAAAGGAGACCTGCATTCACTATTCCTGTCTAATATAGTACTGGAAGTCCTAGCAAACGCAATCAGGCAAGAAAGAGAAATAAAGGTATCCAAATTGGAAAAGAAGAAATTAAACTATGACTGTATGCTGATGAAATGTTCTTACACCTAGAGAATCCTAAAGACTCCTCAAAAAAATTCCTGGACTAGATAAATGAATTCAGCAAAGTTTCACAAAACAAAATCAACACACACAGTAGAGACTACTATACACCAATAGCAACCAAGCTGAGAATCAAATCAAGAACTGAATTCCAGTTATAATAGCTGCTGAAAAGTTAAAATACCTAGAAATATATTTACCTGAGGAAGTGAAGTTCTCTACAAGAAGAACTGAAAAACACTGATGAAAGAAATTGTAGAGGACACAAGCAAATGGAAAAGCATCCCATGCTCGTGGATTGAAAGAATCAACATTGTTAAAATGACCATAAGCCGGGCTCGGGGGGGTGGCTCAGCCTGTAATCTCGCGCCTTTGGGAGATTACACTGCCCGTGGGTTCGAGACCCGCCTAGGCAGTGAGACCTCATCTCTACAATAAATCAAAAAATCAGCCGGGTGTAGTAGCGCATGCCTGTAATTCTGGCTACTTGGAAGGCTGAGGAGGAAGGATCGCTGGAGCCCAGCAGGTCGAGGCTGCGGTGGCCGGGAGCGGCCACAGAACTCCAGTCTGGGTGACAGAGTGAGACTCAAAAATATAATTCTAAAATTCATATGGAACCTAAAAAGAGCCAGAGTAGTCAAAGAAATTCTAAGCAAAAAGAACAAAGCTGGAGTCATCACCTTACCTGACATCAAAGTTACTACAAAGGCGCAGTAACCAAAACAGCATGGTACTGGTACAAGAGCAAACACATATACCAATGAAACAGAATAGAGAATCCAGAAATAAATCCAAATACCTACAACCAACTCATCTTTGACAAAGCAGACAAAAACATACACTGGAGAGAGGATATACTGTTCAACAAGTGGTGCTGGGAAAATTGGATAGCTACATGCAGAAAAATGAAACTTGATCCCTATTTCTCTCCATATACAAAAATTAACTCAGGGTGGATTAAATACTTAAATGTCAGACCTGAAACCATACAAATTCTAGAAGAAAACCTAGGAAAAACTCTTATGGACATTGGTCCAGGCAAAGAATTTATGGCTATAACTCCTAAAGCAAATGCAACATAAACAAAAATAAATAAGTGGGACTTAATTAAACTAATATGCTTCTCTACAGCAAAATAAATAATCAACAGAACAAACAGGCAACCTACAGAGTGGGGAAAATATTCACAAGCTATACATCTGACAGAAGACTAATATCCAGAATTTGCAAAGGACTCAAGCAAGAAAAAAGCAATAATCCCATTAAAAAGTGGGCAAATGACATGAAAAGACCTCTTTCAAAAGAAGATACACAAATGTCCAACAAACATATGAAAAAATGATCAACATCACTAATCATCAGGGAAATGCAAATTAAAACCACAATGAGATAATACCTTACACCAGTCAGAATGGCCATTATTAAAAAATAAAAAAATAATAAAGGCTAGTGCAGATGCAGTGAAAAGGGAACAGTAATACACTTTTAGTGGGAGTGCACACTGCTGAAAACTCTATGGACATTAGATATTTCTCAAAGAACTAAAAGTAGATCTACTATTCAATCCAACATTCCCACTGCTAGGTACCTTCCTAAAGAAATAGAAGTCATTAAACAAAAAAGACACCTGTGCTTGGGTATTTATCACAGCACAATTTACAACTGACAAGATGTGGAGTCAACTTAAATGTCCATCAACTGATCAGTGGATAATGAGAATATGGTAGGTATATACCATGGAATATTATTCAGAAATTTTAAAAGAATGAAATGATGTCTTTTGCAGCAACTTGGATGGAATTGGAGACCATCATCCTATGTGAACTAATGAAGGAACAGAAAACAAACACCACATGTTCTCGTTTATAAGTGGGAGCTAAGCTACAGAGAGTCAAAGTCATGTAGAAAACGATAACTGACACTGGAGACTCAGAAGGGGGAGAGTGGGAGGAGACGGAGGAAAAAAATCACCTATCAGATACAATGTGCACAGGTGGGGGTGGTAGGTACACCAAGCCCAGACTTCTTAGCCACCATCCAATGTCCCCACTATATCCATGTCACCAAAAGTTATTTGTACTCATTAAAGCTATTGAAATACAAAGAAAAAGAAACCCCCCACAAAACTCAGTGTTCCAGGAGTATGCATTTGTAAAAGTAAATGATGCATTTAAGATTTGTACGTTTCATTGTATGTAAATTGTACCTCAAAAACATAAATATGGAGAACTTAGCACTCACCTGAAATACAGTATAAAAAATTTTCAAAACACGTATATATTGAAATAATGATAGATAGGCTGAAGTGTTTTGAGAGGTGTAGAGGTGAAGTATGCCGATGTCTGCAACTTACTTTGAAGTGCCTAAAAAAATAAGATGGGTTAATAGATGAATAGATGTGCAATAAAGCAGATACAGCAAAATGTGAATTGTAATATCTAGGTGGTGAATACATGAATAGTCATTACAATTTTATCAACTATTTAATATGTTAAAATTTTTCATAATAAAATGTGGAAAAAAAGTCCTATTGTCAATTGCTTAGTTCATTAAATGATCCCAGAGTTCAATAGCCAGTCAGTATCTCGATGGCTTTACCTCCAACAAACAGGGCCTCTGCCATTCTTGGACATGGCTTGCCATTTGTTCACTGGTGGTGAATTGAGAACATCTTTGATTTTCTGTTTTGTTTGTTTCTATTCCAAGACGCTTATAATTAACACTGTCAGGAGCATGATGTCAGAGTACCCAGTGTTATCTAGTGCCAGCAAGCAGCCCCAGACACAGGCTTCAGCCTTCATGGTGGGTTGGCTCATTATCCAAATACAAGGTTGCAAACCTACAAGGTTGTGTTCAAAGGATTAAATTAAAGGGCAGTGGCTTTAAATTGTGGGATAAATGACAAACCAAACTTGTTTGATCTGTTTTTCATTTGCTCAAAGCCAAGATTTGAAATACCACTCCTGGGTCTCTGCATTGGTTTCTTTTGCTAGTAAGATTGATAATAGATCAATCCAAATTGTCCTAAACAGGGGCAATACCACTGTATCCTGAGTTCTTGCATGCCCAGATCTTTCTAAGTAGATATATCCTCCACTTTGCCACAATCAGTTTCCTGGGATGGGTGGGACAGGCCAGTTTCCATAACCACCTTCCTTTAGGATTATAATCCCTTTTATTCCCCTTAGTCATAATTCAGAATTTTCTATTACTCTTTGTTTTTTCACAAGTCTGCTTTTTAAAAATAATAGCGAGATTGTTTTAAGCAACTATTTCAACTAGAAAAAAGAGCTATAGCCTTATAAAAAAGTAACTGTGTAACACTTTCTCCTATCTCTCACTCAGGCCTGATACTGTGTAAAAGATGTCACTGGTGGAAAATATATATTTTGATACAATTTTCTTTTGTCTTAGTTTTGGATACTGCCTCAAAGTTGCAAATAAAAGGATGTGCTGCTCCAGCCTTGGGACCAGTTCAGAGGTTGTAAAACATGCTTTGTGACTCTAAGCCCAGCTTCCACCTCCAGCCTGTAGATGAGCTGGGGAATGTTGGAAGTAAAAATCACCTTGGGAAGCAGTTAATGGAGCACCATATCTCAAAATCTTCCTATCCCACCCCTACCTAAGGTGAGATAAGGAGCTGTAACAGACAATTTCAGAGAGCTTGCCATGCCTCTCCAAGCGACTGGGGACACAGAAACTGACTCACCCCCAGATAAGCCTAAAGACAAGAGCTGTCTAGAGTTGCCTCTGATAACAGAGGAGTAAAGGCTACAGTGGGAAGAGCCAGCAGTTCCGGAATTTGATGGAGTAAAAGTCTGAGTATTTCCAGTGGACCAGAGTGGACACTAAAATAGGTGACCAGTGGAAGTTGTCTTAACGCATCTTCATTCTATTGTCTTAAATCATCTTCCTTCTAGAGGTCTGTCTGCCTGACAAGATAGCTCCAAGAGAACGTGGTCCTGGGGTGTTAAGCCAGAAGCAGGAGCTGTGGGAATAGCTGTGGAAGTCAGCGGCAGAATGCTTGCCCACATCAGGGAACAGTGCAGTGGGAGATTCTGCCAGGGAATCTTCAAACAACCCACAAAAACACTCCACGACAGAAGGAACCAACAACTCTGCATTTATTAGACAAAGACTTATACCAAGATGGCATCAGAGTGATTAAGAGGAAAGGTAAAACAAGCGGAGAAAAGCAGACCCTCTCCCTGCAAAGGCCCAAACCTAGGTCTGGCTGAGAGCTGTGGGAGAGAGAGGAAGCTTTAAAATGAATGGGAGATTAAAGTTTGGGTTTTGATCCAAGTGAACTTCGTTTTTTTGTCTTTGAATATGATTTTTAAATTTCATTTTATTTTAGATTTGGGAGTATAAGTGCGTGTTTGTTACATGGACATATTGTGTCCTGATGGGGACTGGGCTTCAGTTGTCTGTTCCTCAGACAGCGAACATTGTACAGGACAGAAAACCACTGAACCCTAGTCCTCCGTTCCCTCTTCCCCCTTTTAGAGTCCCCAGTGCCTATTATTTTCATCTTTATGACCGTCTGGCTCCCACATATGAGTGAGATCATGCAATGTTTGGTTTTCTGCTTCCAAGTTAGATCATTTTGGATGACGTTCCTCAGCTCCGTCCTTGTTGCCGTAAAGGACATGATTTCATTCTTTTTTGATGGCTACATAGTATTCTTTGGTGTATATATACCACATTTTCTTTATCCAGTCAATCACTGATGGGCATTTAAGTTGGTTCCATAGTTTTGCTATTTTGAATAGTACTGCAATGAGCACAAAGTACAAGTATCTTTTTAATAGGATTTATTTTCCTTTGGGTAGTGTGATTTCCTTTACTACTAGTGGGATTGCTGGGTGGAAGGGTAGTTCTAATTTTAGTTCTTTGGGAAATCTCCATACTCTTCTTCATAGAGATTGTTTACAACCCAATCAAGAGTATAAGAGTGTTCTTTTTCTCCACCTCTGTGCCAACATCTGTTGTTCTTGACTTTTTTTTTTTTTGAGTTGGAGTCTCACTCCATCGCCCAGACTGGAGTGCAGTGGCACACTCATGGCCACCCCAGCATCGACCTGCTAGGCTCAACCTGCTGGGCTCCGGCGATCCTTCTGTCTCAGTCTTCCAAGTAGCTGGAACTACAGGCATGCGCTACCACACTCGACTAATTTATTTATTTATTTATTATATAGACATGGTCTTGCCAAGTTGCCCGGGCTAGTCTCAAACCCGTGGGCTTAGGCAATTCACTAACCTTGGCCTCCCAACGTACTGGGATTACAGGCTGAGCCACTGAGGCCGGCCATTATTGACTTTTTAATAATAGCAATTCTGATTGGCATAAGATCATATCTCATCATGGCTTTAATTTGGATTTCTCTAATGATTAGTGATGTTGAGTATTTTTTCATATATTTGTTGGCCACTTGTGTGTCTTCTTTTGAGAAATGTCTATTCATGTCCTTTGCCCACTTTTTGATGGGACTTTTTTTTCATTTTTGAGTTGTTTGAGTTCCTTGTATATTCTGGGTATTAGTCCTTTGTCTGAGGCATAATTTGCAAATATTTTCTCCCGTTCATAGGTTTTCTGTTCACTCTGGTTGATTATTTCTTTTGCTGTGTAGATGTTTTTTAGTTTAATTAAGTCTCATTTGTGTTTTTTTGGTTTTGTTGCATTTCCTTTTGGGGTCTTCATCATAAATTCTTTGCCTAGCTCAATGTCCAGAAGAATGTTTCCTAGGTTTTTTTCTAGGATTTTTCTAGTTTTGGGTCTTACATTTAAGTCTTTGATCCATCTGGAGTTAATTTTTTTATATGGTGAGAGGTAAAGGTCCAGTTTCATTATTCTGCACATGACTAGCCAATTTTCCCATGCCATTTATTGAATATGATGTCCTTTCTCCATTGTTTATTTTTGTTGGATTTGTCAAATATCAGTTGGTTGTAGGTATTGGCTTTATTTTATTTCTGGGTTTTCCGTTCAGTTCCATTGATCTATTTTTGTACCAATACCATGCTGTTTTAGTGACTATACTCTTGTAATTTGAATTCAGGCAGTGTGATGCCTCCATGTTTGTTCATTTTGTGTAGGATTACATTGGCTATTTGGGCTCTTTTTTGATTTCATATAAACTTTAGAATTTTTTTTCTAGTTCTGTGAAAAATGATGTTGGTATTTTGATAGGGATTGCACTAAATCTGTAGATTGCTTTGGGTAGTATGGTCATTTTGATGATATTGATTTTTCTGATCCTAGAGCATGGGATGTTCTTTCATTTGTTTGTGTAGTTTACCATTTCTTTTATCAGTGTTTTGTAGCTCTTCTTGTAGAAATCTTTAGTCTACTTGGTTAACTGTATTCCCAAGATATTTTTTTATGTGTGTGGCTATTGTAAATGGGATTGAATTTTCTATTTGGCTCTCATCTTGAGTATTACTGGTGTATAGAAATGGTACTAATTTTTTTTTTTTTTTGAGTTGGAGTCTCACTCTGTCGCCCAGACTGGAGTGCAGTGGCCGCTCCCGGCCACCGCAGCCTTGACCTGCTGGGCTCCGGTGATCCTTCCGCCTCAGCCTTCCATGTAGTTGGAATTACAGGCATGTGCTACCAAGCCCGGCTGATTTTTTGATTTATTGTAGAGATAAGGTCTCGCTGCCCAGGCGGGTCTCGAACCCACAGGCTCAGGCAATCCACTCACCTCAGCGGTACTAATTTTTGTACATTGATTTTGTATCCTGAAACTTTGCTGAAGTCATCTATCAAGTCTAGGAGTCTCTTAGGAGAGTCTTTAGGAGTATGCAATCATGTCATCAGTGAACAAAAACAGCCTGACTTCCTTTTTGCTGATTCGGATGCCTTTTATTTCTTTCTCTTGACTGATTGTACTACAGTACAATGTTGAATAGGAGTGGTCAAATTGAACTTTTTTAGGTCATGAAGATGAGTCTATGTGATAATATCTCAAAATTTTAAGGAAAACTTTTAGATCTGCCTCAGATAATATTCAAAGTTGGAGAAGGGAATGACATTAAGGCAGATTTGAAAGACAGCGAGAGAAAAAGCTAACTAATAGTTTTACCCTACAAAATGCACATCGTTTATAAAGATGATGCATAAAGAATACATATGCATATCCTTAGGAATTTATAGCTGAGATAGATTTTATTTTTTTCCAATGATTTAATGTCTCCCCTTGTGAAAGAATTTCACTTACTCATTGACATCAGACTTGACTGCAGTACTTATTTTGGCAAATATATATGCATATATATACATATTTATATACTATATATAGTATATAGTATATTTGTGTATATATATGAGTGGGAGAGATGTACAATACTTTCTTTAACTTTTAATTTTTTTATTTTAAAGATGTTGGGTACAATTTATTTTTCACAGAACTAGAAAAAAATTCTAAAGTTTATGCAGGTACCCTTGTTGATGAGCTGTGCCCCCTTCCCCAGGCAGACTCCCACTACTGCCGATCCCACTTTCCCACCCCCCTCCTGGGAGTTTCCTGCTACTGCCAATCCTTTTCTTATAGTATTACAATAATTGTTCAAGGTCCACTTATGTGTGAGAACATGTGATACTCAGTTCTTTGTTTCTGTGATAGATCACTCAGTATTACAGATTCTAAGACCATGCAGGTTGCTGTGAAGTTCATGATTCTGTTCTTCTTTATGGATGCGTAATATTCCATCATGTATATTATACAACACTTTCAAGCAAAAGCTTTAAGAGTCATCACATGATTTCCACTATTGCCAAATAAATAGCATGTCCCAGATAGAGGCTGATTCCCCGACCTAGATCTCAAAGTGAAGAGCACATGAAGCTGCACCCACAGCCAACATGAAACGTGAGTGAGAAATAAATCTCTTTATTACTGTTGTTGTAAGCCAGTGAGAATTTTTTAGTATTTGTTACTGCTGCATAGCTAACCTAAGCTGATATATAAACAATGTTTTATAAAACCAAGATATAAGCTTATTAAAAAGTTCAATAGAATATTTAAAAATCACAAAGTGTGATAATAAGTAAAATAAGTGTCATTAACAGTAGTATTCTGAATGTGATGAAAGGAAAGATGATATCATGTTGAAATGATTTATATTGTTCTTAACAGTAAAACTTGGAAACAACTTAGTAGACTATGATAGACTACTGTGAGGTCATTAAAAATGAGGCTAAGGAGGAAATTTTAAGGGCTGAGGGAGAGATCATATCATATTGTTTAAATTGTTAAACAAGTTAAAAATCTGAATATATGATACTCCTTTTGTAAGTAAGAAAGATATATGTATCCCCTTCCTCCCCCCTCTCCCTCCCTTTCTCTCTGTCTTTCTCTCTCTGTTCATTAGAAATAAAATGAAAAATTACCCTGAAACTTTAACAGTATTTATCTTTGAATGATGGGATGAATGGTGTTTAAAATTTCTTCTTCTTCTTCTTTTTTTTTTTTTTTTGAGTTGGAGACTCACTCTGTTGCCCAGACTGGAGTGCAGTGGCCGCTCCCGGCCACGGCAGCCTCGACCTGCTGGGCTCCAGCGATCCTTCCGCCTCAGCCTTCCAAGTAACTGGAACTACAGGTGCACGCTACCACGTCCGGCTACTTTTTTGATTTATTGTAGAGATGAGGTCTCGCCAAGTTGCCCAGGCAGGGCTCGAACCCGCGGGCTCAGGCAATCCACTCACCTCAGCCTCCCAAAGTGCAGGATTACAGGCTGAGCCACCGAGCCCAGGTAAAATTTCTTCTTTTGCCTATACAATACGAAGAAAGAAAAAAAATTTTTAAAATACAAGCAAAAAAGAGAAGAAATATACATAAATTAAAGGAACAGGAAGAAAATGGGTTCTGGTGATAGCAATGAGAATTAAAAGGAAGAGATGGTGCAAGAACCTCTATAAAAGAAAAAATGATAGGAACTTAGTTCTCATCCTCTGAAACTTTCTGGGGCTTCAGCATTCATTCACACTGAAGTAATTTTACGTCAACGTACTGGTTGGATCCTTGAAGTCAGTTACTTTCTTCATGATTCTCAAATGCTAGCTCCATACTTATCCCCACTAATACTCATTCCTCTTCTGTCTCTCATTTTTTCTATATCATCTTCTCTCTATTGTAAATAAACTCTTGACCATTCTCACCCTGTTTTATAATCTGTTGCTCACTCCCTAAAGAACACAGTGCCTTGCACATGGTAGATCCTGGACAGATATCTGTTGAATGATTTGCAATAGTGGTACTCCATCTGGATGCCCTTATCATGACTCCCCATCTTCCAACCCATTGCTGCTTCTGTGTTCTCAAACTCAGAAAGTGGTACCACCACCCACTTAGTTGGCCTAACCAGAATTCTGAGGATATCCTAGCATCCCCTTTCCCTTGCTAAGTCTTACTAGTTCTATTTCCTTCATGCTTTTCTTTCTTTCTTTCTTTCTTTCTTTTTTTTTTGAGTTGGAGTCTCACTCTGTCACCCAGGCTGGAGTGCAGTAGCACACTCATGGCCATCCCAGTGTTGACCTGCTGGGCTCCAGCGATCCTTCCACCTCAGCCTTCCAAGGGACAGGGACTACAGGTGAGTGCTACCATGCCCTGTTAATTTTTGATTTATTGTAGAGATGAGGTCTCACCAAGTTGCCCGGGCGGGTCTCAAACCTGCAGGCTCAGGTAATTAATTTGCCTCGGCCTCCCAAAGTGCCGAGATTACAGGCTGCATGCCTTTCAAGTAAATTTTCTTCCCTCCATCTTTTCTGCCACTACTCTAGTTCAGGCACTCCCCATTTGCACCCTGAATTATTGTGTTAGTCTTGCTTCTGATTTTTCCCTCTTTCAAGTCTTCTTATCTTTTGATCAATCTTCTGGATGATATTTTTTAAATGCAATGCTGATGATACCACCACACAGTTTTAAATCCTTTGAGGAGCCAGGCATGGTGCTTCACACCTGTAGTCCCAGCTACTTGGAAGGCCGAAGTAGAAGGATCATCTGAGCCCAGGAGGTCGAGGCTGCAGCAAGACAAGATCATGCCACTGCACTCCAGCCTGGGTGACAGAGTGAGACTCTGACTCAAAAAGAAAAAAAAAATTCTTTGAGGGCTTCCCAGAGGGTTCAGGTAATGAAAAAGGAAAGGAGGGAGGGAGAAAATTTGTAGCATGATGAGTAGACAAAATTTTTTACCATCAGGTCTCTGACTTTCCCCGCTAGGCTATGGCACGCCAAGCATATTGAAAACCCTGTAGTTCTTGGAACACATCCTACTCATTTGCCTCTGGGCTCCCTTTGCCTGGAGTGCTCTTTCTCCCATCTTCATTCTCTTTTTGTCATGATTAAATCCTACTCCCACTTACACCCCTGCCCTAGACTTGGCTCAGACATCACCTCCTCTGTCAAGACCACCTTGTTTAGAGTTTTCTGTAATCCTTTTGTTCTCCCAAACCACCCCCTGCCTATTTCGATCACAGCGCCTTATACCATTCTGGGATCATTTGTTTATTCTTGTGTCTTTCCCAGTGCAATATATGCTCCTTGGAATCACAGATCGTGTCTTGTTCATCATGTGCTTGGCACATAGTCGATGGGCAAAAAAGGCTGATGTTAACTGAATGGATGACCACATGTTTTGGTGATTGTTGGAGCATGCAGAGTAAATGAAACGGAGAAGTCCAAGTTGACCAGTTTTGACACTGGGTGGGTCAGAGAATTGAAACACTGAGAACAGAAACAGGGAAGTTTGGAGACAGAGTTAGCTCAAGGAGAAGGCTGATGCTTTGGTTTTATATATAAGGAATTTTAACTGAATGTATCCAAATGGAAACGGCAAATGCAGACTTTTTTTGCTTAACCCACACAGATCCATGGCAAACACATCACCTTGGGACACATGTGGGCACCGCTGACCCCTCACTGGAGTGGCAGCAGCTGGGGCAGTGTGAGAGGCTCTGTGATCACCCGCCCTCTCAGTGTAAGAAGAGGATAGGGCTCAAATGGGTAGCTATCTGCTTATACTTACTGAACGAAGCTGAAAAGATAAACCAAAACTAGCAAAAATGCATATGGAAGTGATTCTTCTGCGAGTATACCTTCTATGGTTTTAGATTTGGTATCTTGTCAATATTTCACATATCCATAAAATAAAATTTATTCAAAAAGAAAAAGCAATCTTTAATTTTTTTAAATTTGAAATGCATGTTTTATTATTTTTAACTCTATAGCAACTTGGTGATATAACTACACAGAAAATAATTGCTTGAAGTCATTAACACAGTGTTTTGACTTTGTGTCCTCAATAAAACATATCCTAAGGATAAATAGAGCTACAAAGAAATCATAAACTTCATGCATTAAGCAGTCTTACTGTTAATAGAAGCATCAGTATTATTTTAAAACTGTTTTATATATTGCAGGAGAAAGCAACATTAACCAGGTTGATGTTGTTAGGAATGGCAACCGTAAAAAAAGAATTAAATCATGTCCTTCGCAGCAACATGGATAGAGCTGGAGATTATCATCCTAAGTGAACTGACTCAGAAACAGAAAACCAAACACCGTATGCTCTCAGTCATATGTGAGAGCTAAACGGTCACAGAGATGGACTGGGGACACCAACAAGGGGGGGACAGAGGAGAGAGGGTTAGGGTTCAGAAAATACCTACAGGGCACCATGTTCACTCTCCAGGGAATGGGCCACCTGTAACCCAAACCTCACCACTACACAATATGTCCGTGTAATGAATACTCATGTGTACCCTACAAATATAATTTTTTTTAATGTTAGGAATTAAGATATTCTCTCTCTCAGCATATATGGGTGTGTGTGTGTGTGTGTGTGTGTGTGTGTGTGTGTGTGTGTGTGTACCCTGTTTATGTCAAATTTGAATTCAAAATATCAGTATGAGTCCGTGATTTTTAAAAAATTTCCAGAAATATGTCTCTCCTAGCTCTGTCCACTGAAAAGGCCTAGAAGTAATGACAGCACAGATTGTGGCCTTTAAATATCATTTCCCACTCAAGAAACTAAGGCTCGTTGGAAAAATGGATGATTCCAGATCTACAAATATATATACACTGCACCTTGCTTTTTTCGCTGATATCAGTGATGGGGATCTAGGGGACACACTTGGTTTAATTCAAAGAGATGAATTTGTAAAATCAGAATACCCATTTATTATTTTGGAAAATGAAGTAAAACTACCAAATAAACTAGATATTCATATTGGCATTCTCTGTTTGTGGACAGATTTTGGGAAACCAAAAAATATATATATATTTTTTTAGTCAGGTTCTTACTCTGTCACCCAAGCTGGAAGGCAGTGGCATGATCAAGGCTCACTGCAGCCTCAATGTCCTGGGCTCAGACAATTCTTCCACCTCTGATTCCTGAGTAGCTGGGACTATGCCCAAGGCTAAATTTTATTTTATTTTTTTGTGTGTGTGGAGATGAGGTCTCACTATGTTGCCCAGACTGGTATGGAACTCCTGCGATCAAGCAGTCCAGCTTCGGCCTGTCAAAGTGCTGGGATTACAGGCGTGAGCCATGTTTTTGGCCGGAAAGTCAAATTATTAAGTGGAGTAGCTTGGTGAGTCCCAAGCCCAAGTGAGGAGAGTTCGCTGGCAACCCTAGTGGCCAATGTTGTCAGTCATGGTCATCTGAGGCACATTTTCACGTAGACAACTCACTATACGACTGCTACATGGAACACATTCCTGTGCTCTCTCCCGGGATTGCAGTGCTCCAGAGCCTTGGGCTCTGTCCACTCTCAGTCTCTTCCTTCACTCCGCTTTTCTTCTGGCCACACTTCTCCCCACAGGAAGCCTCTTCATTTAGATATAATAAGACTGTCAACTTGCCATGGCAAGCAAAAGACCACATCTATCCCTGAAGACTCATTTTTGTACCACTTAGCATACAACACTGGCTGCCCATATTTCAAAAGTAAATGCAAAATTCTGACTTCTTTTTAAATTTCTTATTTTTATTTTATTTTTTAAAATTTTCTTTTATAATAGAGATAAGGTCTCACTACGTTGCCCAGGATGGACTCAAACACCTGGCCTCAGGCAATTCTCCCACCTAGGCCTCCCAAAGTGCTGGGGTTACAGGCGTGAGCCACCATGTCTGACACTGGCTTCTTTTTTAAAAAAAGGAAAGAAAAACCGGGCTCGGTGGCTCAGTCTGTAATCCCGCACCTTTGGGAGGCTGAGGTGAGTGGATTGCCTGAGCCCATGGGTTCAAGACCCGCCTGGGCAGCGAGACCTCATCTCTACAATAAATCAAAAAATCAGCCGGGCGTGGTAGCGCATGCCTGTAATTCCAGCTAGTTGGACGGCTGAGGCAGAAGGATCGCTGGAGCCCAGCGGGTCGAGGCTGCGGTGGCCGGGAGCGGCCATTGCACTCCAGTCTGGGTGACAGAGTGAGACTCTAACTCAAAAAAAAAAAAAAGAGGAAAGAGAAATAGGAAAAGCGCAACAACTAACTGCGGAGGGAGAAGTCATACACAATCCCCAGCTTAGCATGGCCCTATCCAGCCCGGCTCATGGCTCACTCATTTCTGTCCTCCGTCTTACCACTGTAGGTTCTGAACTGGGAATCCTGATTTTAGGTTGCTTCCGTAGGATCAGTCCCTCTGCTGAGGCACTGCCGTTAACTCTCAGAAGAAAATCTTTCTTCCTAGTATCCAGGTTCATGGCTAGAGTAGGATGTCTCCCTGTTGGTCTCCCCTGTCTGTGTTTGCACTACTCTGATGAGCTGACCAAAACCATGAAATGGAATGAGCTTGCTGAAGAGAAAGAAAGCAAGCATGAGCCCTGAGGGAAACCCACAGCAGAAAAGCAGAACGAGGAAAAGATGCCTCTTCAAAATGGGTTTCCAATTTGCTCTTTTCTTTCCTTTTTTCTTCTCTCTCTCTCTTTCTTCTACATTTCCTGTATAGAGAATTGACAGTGGGTCTCCTTTCTGGAACAAAGCCCTGTAGCAGAAGCCCTGAGGCAAATCTCTCTAATTCCAAGCATCTTGTCCAATTCACTAGCTGAGTCTTTGCACATGTTTGCCTGGTCACACGCTGACGTTACTAACAGAGGCATGGGTGAAACTATCCCTTGTGTATAAGTGATGCACAAGCTGAAACCCAAATTGTTTTAAATCCCCTTTACAGATGTGAGCCTGCATTCCATTTTTAACTCAGATGTCGTTACACTGGTTGCCCGGTAGCTATAATCTAGGCAAACCGGGAACAAGAGTGGCCTGAGGATGGCACAAGGTGTTTCTCGGTGGCCCTGCACACTTGCAGCCTCCAACCCGGCCCCTCACTCTCATTCCCCACCCACACAGACCCAAGGAAAACCCACTGTAGTGGTGGGAGGTCTTGCAGGTACAGCTGACCCCTCACTGGGTGGCAACAACTGGGACAATGGAGGTTTCCATGATCTCCCGCCTCTCAGTGCTGGCCACACTGCTTGGGTTCCCTTGCTGGAAGGCCATGTCTTGCCACTCTGGGTCAAATCTCACTGAACACTTTCCGTACGTGGAACCCATCATTTGTCTTGCCCACAACTCTACTCATCACAATGTTTCACTTATTTATGTGTTTAATTGATGTCTCCTTCTCTCACGATGACAGCACCATGTCTGTTTTGCTCATGTGTGTATATCCAAGCATCTAAAACACTCTCTATTCAGAGCAGGCACTTAGTAACAACCGTGTAAGAGAACAAATCCCAGACCACTGGCCTTAGGTAAGATTCAGTTGCTTTCCCCATTTGACAGATGAATACAGTGATGAAGATATTTTTCCAAATCACATGAGTTTTTAAAGAGGCAGCATTAAGTAGTGATTAAAACCATAGACTCTGAAGGCAGACTGCCTGGATTCATGTCTTGGCTCTACCATTTACTGGTCCAGCAAGATACTTAACATTTTTGTGCCTCAGTCTCCTTATCTGGAAAATGGGGATAATTGTAGCAGCTCATAGGGTTATTATAAGGATTAAATGTTAGGTAAAGTGTGTAAAATAGTACTTAGTATATACTGAGCACTATGTAAGCATTAAAAAAAAAGTAGAGGCTGGTATAGAATTAACTTTGGACAACTTGATTCCTTCCTTATCTAGTGCCTTTCACAAAACTGCTTAATCTTATTTCTTCGTGGTATAGACCAGTGCTGTTCAATAAAATGTTCTGTGATGACAGAAAAGTTCTACACTGGCTGGGCACAGTGGCTCACGCCTACAATCCCAGCACTCAGGAGGCTGAGGCAAGAGGATTGCCTGAGCCCAGGGGTTCGAGATCAACTGGGGCAGCTTGGCAAGACCTCATCTCTACAATAAATCAAAAAATTAGCTGGGTGTGGTGGTGCATGCCTGTAGTTTTGGCTACTTGGAAGGCTGAAGCAGAAGGATCACCTGAGCCCAGTAGGTCAAGGCTGCAGTGGCCATGAACATGCCACTGCACTCCAGCCTGAGTGACAGAGTGAGACTCCAACTTAAAAAAACAAAAAACTCTACACTGTCCAATATGGTAGCCCACTAGCCCATGTTGCTGAGCACTTGAAATGTGGCTAGTTGACTGAAGAGATTAATTTCAATTTAATTTAATTAATCTCAATTTGAAGTTAGACTATCCTATTAGACAGTCAGGAGCAAGGGTTGTTGCAGCAGCCAAGTCATTATGACTGATAGAATAGGTGTCCTGCTGCCCTAAAACCCAGGGGGACCTTTTGAGCATGAACATTATAGAATACTGGAAACCAAGAGGTTCCCTACATCTGTATTTTGGTCAAATCTCCCAGGCCAGGCACCTAACATCAAGGTGAGATTGCTATTCTATCAGAGCTGTTCAGGTTGGCATATCCTCCAGAAGTGTAGTTGAATAACCTGGTTAAGAGCACTTTCATTTTTTTTTTAGGACCATACACAGTAAATTTAAAACAGTCTGCCAATAAACAAAACTTCAAAGCTTTAGCAAGAACATTTTTTTCTTTAGAGTTATGCATTCTTCAAGAATGTTTAAAATACTACACTTGGAGAACGACTTTTCCATATGTGTAGCTATCTACTGCCATTAAAACAAAAAAAAAGTCAATCCAAGAAAGAGGCAAGACCTCAACTGCTTGGTTTCCAAATTAAGCTACAGCTTGAGCTAAAAATAGCCTGCCAGCATTGAGAATCTGTTCTCTGAATTTAAATGGCTTGCTTCTCTCCCAGAGGACATTCACTGTGTTCTATGGCAGGAATGGACTCTGGGAAGGCAACTTCATGTTCTCTCTGGATTCATTTATACTTTGGGCTTGAAGCAGAGTAAAAGAAACCAACAATAGTTTAAGATTCTATATATATGCATTGTTCGGTGTAGTGAGCATGTGTATCTACAGCTTTTCTTAGTAGGAGTGTGTGTGTGTGTGTGTGTGTGTGTGTGTGTGTGTG